>NW_024404450.1:634362-864386 GCF_905171775.1 Rana temporaria
ATCCCGGGGGGAAGGACATGAAAGAAAAAACACAAGTATCATAGTGCTCTCTGCTTCTGAATTTATTATAATAGCCCCCCTAAAAAGTTACACTTACAATAAAAACAGCAAGTATCAGATCACCAGCTCACTCACCGCCGATCGACATTCACATTGGATTTTATTAATGATTGATTGTAATATGTTTATAAAGTGATATAAGCTCATGAAATGTGGGAGGGGTAACTCGGCTCGTTGGTCTAGGGGTACAATTCTCGCTCGGGGTGCGAGAGGTCCCGTGTTCAAATCCTGGACAAGCCGTAGTTTTATAGATTATTATTTTTTAGGATCGGTGTACAATTGATTTTTCATATATGTGATTGATTCATACATATTTATGTTTTCTATAATAATTTTTAATGAATGGACAACGAGGTCCTAATAAAGATAGAATTTGTCCCGGTAGATAAAGATATACATAGGAACATCTTTTCATTTTATTTTAGACTTGTTTTTTTATTGTATGTATATGGCGATACATCGCACACTCATGTGGAGATTAGATTGTAACGGGACATTACCACGGAGCTCAGCGGTGTGATCGAGTGAGAGCGCCCTGCTGGTTTGCAGATTCGGGTGACACGCTCTCCAGCTCTATGAATGTGAGCTCTGTAGTCACAGGAAGAGGGCGTGTCCTCACACACTGTGGTGATGCCTGAAGGGTTGCCTAGGCAACAGGCAGGTATATAAGGTTTCACCTCATTTGACCCACCCATCTACTGATGAAGGCCAACGAGAGGCCGACACGCGTTTAGAAGGGAGAAGCCCTATCTGTGATGTCAGGCGAAGCGCCGTGGGTCTAGATCGGTGGTGGATGAGCTGGTGATTTGATACTTGCTGTTTTTATTGTTATTTCTTGTAAGTGTAACTTTTTAGGGGACTCTAGCTATGACTAAGCACTAGTTTCAGTGCGAAACGCGTCAGCAGTCGGGTTTTATTTTGCTGTGACTTGTAGTGCTGTCCTTCTTTTACTAAAGGCGACAATTTGTTCAGAGTGCGGCTGTCCAGAGACAATTTTTGTTCCTGCTTAACTTTTTAGGAGGGGGGTCTTTTATAATAAATTCAGAAGCAGAGAGCACTATGGTACTTGTGTTTTTTCTTTCATGTCCTTCCCCCCGGGATATAGAAGTGGAATTGATTATTAATAAGTGAATGGAGGACGGTGGTGTTTGGAGACAATTTATACGTTGATTCCCCACACAGAGGTGCAGTCTGGAGACTGTAGGAATTACTACCATTGGTAAAGTGGACGGATCGTGATCGGACACGAGGAGTGATCTGTCTATGAGTTTTATACTCACCCTTGAGGTGAGCATGCATTTTAGCAGGTGGGGGTGCGCACTGAATATTGGATCCATTTAAATCGGATTTTTCACAGCGGTGACAGCTTTGGAAACCTCCATATGAACTGTTTTTTTATCATTTATTTATTTTTTCATAAATAGTTTTATGGAATGTATAATTATTTGTTTCTATAAGATTTATAGATACGCAGCGCTGCACTATTTTCACACAATTAATACGCAGCTTCTACTTTTCAGAGGTGCGATATCCTTCTCTGTACAATCCGTGTTTTATTGATTGCATGGAATATTGGAATTTTCTGAGATTGTGGATTTGGGGTTTTCATGAGCTGGAAGCCACAATCATCACAATGATGACAAATCACGGCTTGAACCCTCTTGCTTTGCATGTAACGAGTCTCTCTCATATATTCGTCTCGCCTTTTAAGTTGCATTAGTGAAATAAATGAACTTTTGCACCATATTCAAATTTTTCGAGTTTCACCCGTATATCAGGGTGTGCTTCTTCCCCACATGTCCAGCAACATTCACATACAAGA
This sequence comes from Rana temporaria, assembly GCF_905171775.1. NCBI lineage: Eukaryota > Metazoa > Chordata > Amphibia > Anura > Ranidae > Rana > Rana temporaria. The sequence continues at coordinate 636,245 of NW_024404450.1, forward strand.
CATTTCCCGCACTCACTAATACACCTCGAGGGGTTGTGTGGGACCCCTGATGTACAGGAAGACAGGACTTCAGTGAGGAACATTTCCCTCACTCAGGACAGGAATACGGCTTCTCCCCCGTGTGAGATCTCTGATGTGTGGAAAGATGGGACTTCACTGAAAAACATTTCCCGCAGTCAGAACAGGAAAAAGGCTTCTCCCCCGTGTGAGATCTCTGATGTGTGGAAAGATGGGACTTCATTGAAAAACATTTCCCGCAGTCAAAACAGGAAAAAGGCTTCTCCCCCGTGTGTATTCTCTGATGTTTGGAAAGCCTGGACTTCACTGAAAAACATTTACCACACTCAGGACAGGAATACGGATTCTCCCCCGTGTGAGATCTCTGATGTGTGGAAAGCTTGGACTTCTCTGAAAAACATTTCCCGCACTCAGAACAGGAAAAAGGCTTCTCCCCCGTGTGAGATCTCTGATGTATGGAAAGCTTGGACTTCTCTGAAAAACATTTCCCGCACTCAGAACAGGAATGCTTCTTCTCTACCGTGTGAGATCTCTGATGTTTGGAAAGACTGGACTTATCTGAAAAACATTTACCGCACTCAGAACAAGAAAAAGGCTTTTCCCCCGTATGAGATCTCTTATGTGTGGAAAGATGGGATTTATATTCAAAACATTTCCCGCATTCAGAACAGGAAAAAGGCATCTCCCCCGTGTGTGATCTCTGATGTGTGGAAAGCTTGGACTTCATTGAAAAACATTTCCCGCACTCAGAACAGGAAAAAGGCTTCTCCCCCGTGTGAGATCTCTGATGTGTGGAAAGCTTGGACTTCATTGAAAAACATTTCCCGCACTCAGAACAGGAAAAAGGCTTCTCCCCCGTGTGAGATATCTGATGTGTGGAAAGACTGGACTTCACTGAAAAACATTTCCCGCAATGAAAACAGGAAAAAGGCTTCTCCCCCGTGTGAGATCTCTGATGTGTGGAAAGACTGGACTTATATTCAAAACATTTCCCACATTCAGAACAGGAAAAAGGCATCTCCCCCGTGTGTGATCTCTGATGTGTGGAAAGCTTGAACTTAATTGAAAAACATTTCCCGCACTCAGAACAGGAAAAAGGCTTCTCCCCCGTGTGTGATCTCTGATGTGTGGAAAGATAGGACTTCTCTGAAAAACATTTCCCACACTCAGAACAGGAAAAAGGCTTCTCTCCCGTGTGTGATCTCTGATGTCTGGAAAGCTTGGACTTCATTGAAAAACATTTCCCACACTCAGGACAGGAATACGGCTTTTCTCCTGTGTGAGATTTTTTATGCCTATTAAGATTGTATTTAGAATGGAAACACTTCCCGCAGTCAGTACAGGAAAACCTCTTCTCTGTTGGAAGGACGGCACCGCCCCGCACAGTCTGAGGTTCCTCAGGATAAGAGGAATACGATGGTCCAGCACCATCCCACACAGTCTGAGGTTCCTCTGGATAAGAGGAATACGATGGTCCGGCACCGTCCCGCACAGTCTGAGGTTCCTCAGGATAAGAGGAATACCATGGTCCGGCACCGTCCCGCACAGTCTGAGGTTCCTCAGGATAAGAGGAATACCATGGTCCGGCACCGTCCCGCACAGTCTGAGGTTCCTCAGGATAAGAGGAATACCATGGTCCGGCACCGTCCCGCACAGTCTGAGGTTCCTCAGGATAAGAGGAATACGATGGTCCGGCACCGTCCCGCACAGTCTGAGGTTCCTCAGGATAAGAGGAATACGATGGTCCATCTACACTGTGTGGTGCCGGATGGACATTTGAGGTAGTCTGGTTTTCTCCTGGACTATACTGTGTGATGTCCTCATCTTCTACTTTACAGTCTGGAGACAAAGTGAGACAATCCTCTGAGGTTTTCCTCATCTCCCGTCCATCTACTAAAATAGAAATACAAAGATTATTACTAGACATGAGCTGATTGGTTCCCCTAAACCAGGACTCCGCCCACATCAGGCAGCTTTGTCTCTGAGGATCTTACAATTCCCCCCTCAAGGTAACTAGTAAATGGCTCCTCTGATCTCCTACCAGATAATTTCTTTATTCATGGACCTTAGTCAGAGAGTGAAGAAACAACGAGAACTGCCTTTTATAGGAGTGACAGTGATGAGGGGATTATATGACGAGGGTCAGGAGTATGTAATGTACAACATAGTGTATATCGTGCAGGGGTCAGGAGTATGTAATATATACAAAAGAGTATATAGTGCGGGGGTTAAGAGTATGTAATGTACAACATAGAGTATATGCAGGGGTCAGAACTAGGGATGGGCCAAACGGACCCCTGTTCAGTTCGGACCAGAACTTTCGAACACCTGCGAAAGTTCAGACCCGAATAACGAACCCCATACAAGTCAATGGGATCCCGAACGTCAAATATCAATAGTGCCCATTTTGAAGGCTTAAATGCAAGTAATTGGGCATACAATGGTTATAGGGGTCCGGGTCCTGCCCTGGGGGACATGTATCATTAACAAAAAAAAGTTGTTGAAAAAAGTTATTTTTAAATGAGTAGTGCTTTTTGTATTTTTAAAGTGAAAGCCTAAAAATTCCTTCCAATATAGTGCCTGGGGGGTCCCCTTAGCCCCCTTTCACACTTGTGCGACTTGTCCCACGATTTCGGACTGGAAAATCCTATGACAAATCGTTCTCCATGATTTTCAATGACTACCATTCATACTGGCACGACTTTTAAGTTGTGCCTATTTCAAAAGTAGTCCCTGCACTACTTTGGTCCGATTTTGATGCCACTTACACAGGCATTCATTGGAATCGCGGCAAAATCGCGTGACTTTGAAGTCACACAAGTGTGAAAGGGGCATTAGTCTAAATGTATAGTGGCGGATCTGTACCGTGTCTAGAATCTGCTGCAGCAATAATTGAATTTATAAATCCGAAACATTTTTTAATTTGTCCTGCCTTTATTTTGCTCAGCAACAATTGGGGAGCCAGCGTGTACGATGAGGCCACAATGTAGTGCACCGGGAACAAGATTAAAGATTTTTTGGATACATTCTGGAGTCAATTTGGATAGAAGTAACGGGGGGCGTTAAAATTGGTCTTTGGGTGTCGTGGGGCCTTCACACCGTAACCCTATAGAGATAATCTTGATGAAAGCAAGAATTTGGCTTGCTGTAAAAAAAAGCTGAGTTACACTTACCGGTAACTCCTTTTCTGAGAGTCTTCCAGGACAGCCCATGAGACCTGGGGCTCCTCCTACCAGGACAGGAAACACGTTACCCCCTCCAGATAAAAGGGCGGTCCTCCAGGTCCCATGTCAGTCTTCTCGAGAACCGTAGGACTTCCCTGAAAAACATATGCATAATACACATAATTTCCAGACAAAACCGGGTGGGAATCTGGCTGTCCTGGAAGACTCTCAGAAAAGGAATTACCGGTAAGTCTAACTCAGCTTTTCTCTCAAGCGTCTTCCAGGACAGCCCAATGAGACGATGAGCCAGAACTTACCAGTCTAGGGTGGGACAACTGCCTGAAGGACCTTTGGACCAAAAGCCTGCTTCCTGAGCAGATAGGAGATCCAGGCGATAATGTTTAATGAAGGTCGAATAACTGGACCATGTGGCAACCCCGCAAAAAAAATTCCGGTGAGGCACCAGCTCTCTCAGCCCAAGACGCAGACAAGGCTCTTGTTGAATGCTCAGTGACAAAAGGTTGTAAGCTTCAGTAGACATGTGCACACTGAAATATTTTGTTTCAGAATTTCGTTTTCGTCCGAAAAATACATTTATATAGTTACTCCCGAAATTCATTTTTATCTATTTGGTTAAAAAATGCATTCGTCCGAAAATCCAAATTAATTTAGGTTCAATCCGTCATTGAAGGCTTATGGTGTCTGTCGAATGTTCAAAGAAAATTCGACCGAAAAAAATAATAAAAAGGATTCGACGGAGCAGTGAAACTGTACGTACAACAATGTTGTATGACTAATAATTATATTTATTAATTATTATTACTAGTCAACCATCATTAGAATTCTTCTATAGCCTATGGGCAGAGCATTTCACCATAAATGTCCGCTCGCTGCAATCATATGTTTTAGCTACTTCGTCGAATCTTCATGTCTCTATAATGTCGAATCTTTTCACTCTGTGTCGACTCTTCTTCATGTCTCTATCTTTTATCTCTGTGTCGACTCTTCTTCATGTCTCTATAATGTCGAATCTTTTCTCTTTATGTAGAATATATTGGACTAATATAGTTAAGGTTAGGCACATTCGACCGCAATCTTTCGTTTTCTGCGCTTTCGTTATCGTTTGTTAAAATGACAACGAAAATACCTGACATTCGGACGAAAACGAATGCACATGTCTAAGCTTCAGAGATGGCTTGCTTTATCCATCTAGCCAATGTGGATTTAGATGCCTTCTTACACTTGTTCGTACCTGAAAAAATGACAAACAAGGCGTCTGTTTTCCTAAAGGTCTTGGTGACCTCAAGATAGACGAGAAGGATCCTTCTAACATCTAAAAAACTAAACTTTCTTTCTTGGGCGCCATGTGGCGAACTACAAAAGGATGGCAGTACGATGTCCTGCGATCTGTGGAATGTAGTGGCGGCCACCTTAGGCAAAAGACCTGGATCAGTTCTTAAAACAACTCGATCCTCAAAAATCGTGAGGAATGGCTCCCTCACTGATAAGGCCTGTAACTACGAGCTGAGGTAATTGCTACCAAAAAAATGTTTTTAAAGTAAGTAACTTAATAGAAATATCCTCTAGGGCAGGGGTGGGCAAACTTTTTGACTCGAGGGCCGCAATGGGTTCATATATTGGACCCGGGGGCCGGACCATATATATATATATATATATATATATATATATATATTTTTTTTAATACTGTACTGTATTAAATACTGTACTTTATATATACACATAGCAATAGGGTACAGTATAAAAAAATATGTATATATAAGTACAGTGTTTAATACAGTATTAAAAAAAAAAATATATATATATATACCATCACCATCACCATCACCAGCTCCCAGCAGGATCTACAGGCCATGGCCATCTCCCAGCAGGAGCCACAGTGTTGAGGCCTAGGCCTACCCCAACCTCTCACAAAGTAGAAATAAAATTGATACTGTGTAATGCTCCTCTTACCTTAACTATGGGTACTGTAGCTGGCTCCCGCATTCTCTGTGGCTGGCTCCTGTGGGTGGCTGGGTGACACCCTGCTGTGGCTGGCTGGCTCCCTGGTGTGGGTGGCTGGCTGGCATCCTGCTGCGGATGGTCACCGTGGCTGGGTGGCTCCTGTAAGTGGCTGGCTGAATCCCTGCTGTGTGTGGGTCACCGTGGCTGGCTGGTTTCCTGGTGTGGGTGGCTTGCTCCCTGCTGTGGGTCAGTGGGTGGGTGGCTGGCATCGTGCACCCCTGCTGTAGGGTGGTGGGTGGCTGGTGCCTGGCTCCCTGCTGCAGGTGGATGGCCTGGCTCCCTGCTACAGGTGGATGGCCTGGCTCCCTGCTGTAGCTTAGTGGGTGACTGGCACGGTGCCCCCTGCTGTGGCCGACAGAGGGGGACGGGCCGACAGAGGGGGATGGGCCGACAGAGGGGGATGGGCCGACAGAGGGGGACGGGCCGACAGAGGGAGACAGGCTGACAGAGGGGGACGGGCTGACAGAGAGGGACGGGCTGACAGAGGGGGACGGGCTGACAGAGGGAGAGGGGGTGGGCTGACAGAGAAATAGGTGGACAAAGGGGGGTGGGCTGACATGCGGACGGAGGGGAAATGGGCTGACAGAGGGACGTAGGCGGACAGATACAAAACAAATACATATTTTAAAAAATATATCTCAACTAAATGTTTTGTATGTGCAGATGAACTGGCTGATGAAATTGCACTGTCACCAGAATCAATGAGACAGCTAAACAAATCAGAGAGGGGTGGGCTGAGAGAAACCCCACAGTGCACTAGCAAGAGAAGCGTGACTCCGGCAGCAAGGTGATACGATCACCTACAGTCTCAGACCAGCCAGCCCCGTCTGCCCGCATCCACACGCCAGCTCTGCCGAGCCAATCGCACGGCGCTCCCGTAAACTCGAGTCCCAGAATGCCACAGCAGGACCACATGAACCTGGTCGGCCAATCACAGTGCGCTTGTGTAGACTACAATTCCCAGAAGCCACTGTATGCAGCCGGACTCCGTGGCCATGCCCCTGGCTGACTCCCTCTAAGTCACTAGCGCTCCGCGGGCCGGATTAAAAAGGTCCGCCGGGCCGTATACAGCCCGCGGGCCGTAGTTTGCCCAGTCCTGCTCTAGGGCTCAAAAGGAAACTCTACCAATTTCTCACCACTACTGGCCTGGCCCTAGAAATTGATTTGAAAAATCGAGCTATAGTGGGATTTTCTAGGAGAGAAAACTGGAGGAAAACACTGATAGTCGCCGCCTGTACCTTTAACCACTAGAGCCCCGAGTCATTGTAAAATTACGTCTTCACGGTGGCTCTGAAAATCCAACAGGACGTCTATTGACGTCCTGGATTCCTCCGGCCACTGGGGGGCGCGCGCCCGGCGCATCCCCGAGATGCCGATGCGCGTGCCTGGCGGTCGCGATGTCGGCCAGGTACCCACGATCGGTAATGACAGAGCAGGGACGTGGAGCTCTGTGTGTAAACACAGAGCTCCACGTCCTGTCAGGGGAGAGAGGAGACCGATCTGTCTCCCTTGTACATAGGGACTAGGGGTGCAACGGATCGTCACCGATCCGTGATCCGAACGGGTCACCCCGTTCGGATCGGCACACCACGCGATCCGCGGAGCGCTCACGGATTGGCCGCCATCGTGTGTCACCTCCAGCTCGGAATGTATACCCGAGAGACAAACCCAGCGCTCACTGGGCGGCAAACCAATCACAGAGCGGGGCTGGAAGTGTCCCTCCCTGCGCCATGTTGTGATTGGCGGAGCCGGCTGGAGGAGGGCGTGGGCGGGGTTGTTGCCGAAAGTAGCCGAGTGTGGAGTTGTAGTTACTCGGCGCTCTCTGTGTGTAGCTGGTGGCTGGGGGGGGGGGCAGACGGGCAGCTCACCTCCATAGAACGCTCTCCTTTTACCCGGTCCTCAGTGTAGTTCGGTGGCCGCTCAGACTGGCATAGCTCCGTGTCACACGCCCTGCCCAGAGCCTCTTCTTACCGCTGAGGTGGAAGAGTGCTCCCCTCATCTGCAGTAATGCATTCCTCCATTAGTGGGCACCTCACACTCTCAGACTTATCTACAGGTGAGTAGTGACTTTGTATAGGAGTCCTCCAGTCATCCTGTCCTGTGATATGAGAGTCCCATGTAGTGATCCCTCTCCCTATATGTCTGTTACTGTTATTGGAGTTCTCCTTTTAACCTGTTGCTGATAATGTGACACACGTGTGGTGGTGGGGATGGCGAATCGTAGCGCACACATGACAGCCGAGGTTTCTGTAATGAGAGCGTGCTCACTATCACCCAGGTGACCGCACTGTCACAGACACTATGATTTCTAGGATGAGCTCCTGATCATGTGATGGCCAATCCCAGCAACTATGTGATCGAGAAGTCCATCCCAGCTCTGGGTCTAAGATAGGGGTGCAACGGATCGTCACCGATCCGTGATCCGAACGGGTCATCTTGCCCCACCCCTGTGTGCTTGTCAGAGCCCAGAGCACAGCGTGACACGCCTCAGCGCGCTCACTACAGTCCCGGGACTGCCTGCAGACATGTGGAGACATCATCTGTGAGCTCTGCACCTGCAGGTAGGAGCTACACCATCACCCGGGGAGCATGGCTGTCTTTACACCAGAGGAGGGGGGTGGGGGTGACACCGGAGTAATGATAGTGAATGTGATTAGGGGGCAAGTGGACATTTTTTATTACACCCAACAGAGTTTTAGATTCAGTTATTTTCATCACAAAACAGAGCTTATACACTTAAATACAATATTTGTAAATCCGACGGACTGTTTAAATGTTAAATTTAATGTGAAAATCAGAGGTGTTCTGTCACATTAGCAATAAACAGTCCGTCGGATTTCCAAGCACTGTATTTAAGCACATAAGCTCCGTTTTGTGTTGAGAATAACTGTGAAATCTAAAACTCTGGTGGGTGTAACAAGATTTGTCTTTTTTTTTTTTTTTTTTTTGCCGATCCGAAAATGATCCGATCCGTGACCACTGATCCGAGGATCGATCCGATCCGTGAGTTTTCTGATCCGTTGCACCCCTAATAGGGACACAGATCGGTCACCTCCCCCAGTCACCCCCCTCCCCCCACAGTTAGAACACAATACAGGAATACATTTAACCCCTTCCTCACCCCCTAGTGTTAACCCCTTCAATGCCAGTCACATTTATACAGTAATTAGTGCATATTTATAGCACTGATCGCTGTATAAATGTGAATGGCGCCAAAAATGTGTCAAAAGTGTCCGATGTGTCCGCCATAATGTCGCAGTCCCAATAAAAAAAAAAATCGCAGATCGCCGCCATTACTAGTAAAAAAAAAAAAATTATAATAATAATAATTCTGTCCCATATTTTGTAAACGCTTATTGCGTTTTTTTTTTTTTACCAAAAATATGTAGAAGAATACGTATCGACCTAAACTGAGAAAAACCTTTTTTTTGGAAAAAAAAATTGGGCTATTTATTATAGCAACAAGTAAAAAATATTTAATTTTTTTTCAAAATTGTTGCTTTTTTTTGTTTATAGCGCAAAAAATAAAAACCGCAGAGGTGATCAAATACCACCAAAAGAAAGCTCTATTTGTGTGGGAAAAAAAGGGCGTCAATTTTGTTTGGGAGCCACGTCGCATGACCGCGCAATTGTCAGTTAAAGTGACGCAGTGCCGGAAGCTGAAATTTCACCTGGGCAGGAGGGGGGTATATGTGCCCGGTAAGCAAGTGGTTAAGGTACTAACTGAAAGACCCTTGTCATCACCCTCTTCAAAAATTCCAAAATAGAAGGAACATCATGCGTTGATCTTTGATTTTCTGATAGCCATGAGTTAAACTTTTTCCTAACCTTGGAATATATGGCTCTAGTGACTGGTTTTCTGCAATTCACCAGAGTCTTGACTACTTTGTCAGAGTAGACCTGGGCGCTTAGTATCTTTTCTTCAGATACCAAGCCGTCAAGTTTAAGGAAACCACCTGGGGGTGTGATACTGGACCCTGCGATAGTAAGTCTTCTCTCTTCGGAAGCCTCAGTGGAAGCTTCCAGACCAGAGTCTGTAGCAGGGAAAACCATGGCCTCTTGGGCCAGAAAGGGGCAATCAGGATAAGGTCTGTTTCTTCCAGGTGAAACTTCAGGAGAACTTCTGGAATAAGTCTGATTGGAGGGAAGGCGTAGCAGACGTCGAATGGCAATGGATTCTCCAGAGCATCGATCCTCAATGATTGATCTGCTGGGTTCAGAGAAAATAACTCTGTCTTGCGGTTGCCCTGGTTTGCGAACAGATCCGTTTCGGGACAACCTCATTTGTCGGTGATCTCCGCAAATACCTCGGGATGAAGAGACCAATTGTCTCGATCCACCTTGTAGCGACTGAGATAGTCTGCCAGACAGTTTTGCGTCCCCTTCAGGTGCATTGCTGTAATTGAGGCTAGATTCTCTTCTGCCCATGATAAAATCTCCTGGGCAATAGATTGAAGAATCCGACTCCTCGTGCCTCCCTGTTTGTTGAGGTATGCAACCGTTGCGATGTTGTTGGTTAGGATCTTGAGATTGTGACCCCTGATCTCCGTCTGAAAAAACTTGCAAGGCTCTCTGAACCGCTATAAGCTCTCTCTGGTTCGGTGAAGCTTTTGTGTCCCCTTCAGGGACCATTCTTTCTGTGCGACCTTGTTGCTGAGGTGGGCTCCCCATCCCCAGGAACTCACATCCATGGTGATCCTCTGGCATACAGGAAAGGACCATGGTAGACCTCTTGTTAGGTGTAGATCTGTCCTCCACAAGCTTCTTTTTACCTTGGAAGGTAACAAGACTCTTGACTCCAGAGACCTCGCGTCTCCGTTCCAGTTCTTCAGAAGAAACATCTGTAATGGTCTTTGATGGAATCTTGCCCATGGTACTGCAGGGAAACACGAGGTCATCAGACCTACTGTCCTTGAAACTTCCATCAGCGAGACCGACTGATTGGTCTGTAAGGCTGAAACTGCTTGCAACATCTTCGAGACCTTCTCCTGTGGGAGAAAAACTTTTTGGTCTACTGAGCAAAAGTCGTAACCAAGATACTTTACATTCTGGGCCGGATTTAAGGAAGACTTCTCTCTGTTTATCAACCAACCTAGGGATTGAAAGAAGTCTTGTACAATCTGGAGATCTTCTAGCAATTTTTGATAAGACCCTGCCACGACTAGGAGGTCATCCAGGTAAGGGATGATAGTTATCGCCTTTAACCGTAGAGGAGCCAACGCTTCCCCCAACACTTTTGTGAAAATGCGTGGGGCTGAAGACAGACCGAAGGGGAGGGCTTGAAATTGAAAGTGCCGAATCTCTGTTCCCATTTTGACTGCTATTCTCAAGAATCTTTGGAATGCTGGATGGATCGGGACATGCAGATAAGACTCCCTTAAATCCAAAGTGGCCATGAAGCAGTTTAGGTAAAGCAGGTTTTTGAATGAGAACACTGTCTCCATACAAAAGTGCTTGTACCTGATCGGTTTAGAGACCGAAGGTTAAGAATAAGCCGATACTTTCCTGACAGCTTTCTGATAACAAAAATATGAGAATAAAACCCCTTGCTCTGATCTGAGTGGGGAACAAGGATTTCCCGATCTTGAGGAGGGGAGGTGATCAATAGTCGCTCTGGTGGTTGGCAAGAGAATTCCAGCCTGTACTGCTACTAGGTCCAGGATGAAAGGACTTGAGGTGACTGCTGCCCACTGTGGGAGAAAGGCCCTCAATCTTCCTCCCACTGGGAGATGCTGGTCACTGTGGCTTGGTGGGCTGTTGAGGTGGGTTAAACAAGACACCCCCTCTACCTTTGCCCTTGTGCCCGGTCCAATGTTTTTTGGGCCTGTTGTCCTTATCTCTAGGACCTTGCTGCCTGCTTTGGCCATACATTTTTTTTCTGGCTGTCGGCTTTTTCTTGGTTTTCTGGAAATGCCTTTTTTTCTATTGGCCGTACATTCCAGTGCCTCCTGAAAACCTGGGCCAAAAAGATGATCCCCTGTTAAGGGAAGCCCACATAGGCGTAGCTTAGAGGCTGCATCACCTGACCAGGTTTTCAGCCACAGGCTTCTTCTGGCCGAATTTACTAAGGCCAAAGTCCTGGCTGTCATTCTTACCGACTCTGCGGAAGAATAAGCTAAATACCTCTAAATTTCTGGCTACACAAGTGGAGGCCAGAGCCGGTTTAAGATTCCCAACCACTGAATCCCAGGCTCTGTGAAGAAGGACATCCCCTCTCTTATCCATCGGTCCTTAAGCGTGCCCAGATCGTCAAACGCCAGGTCTGAATTTTTTGAATCTTTTGAAAGAGGTGCGTCTAACTTTGAATTTTTGTTCCACGGCTGCGCTGCATCCTCAAATGGAAACCTTCTTTTTAGGTTACCAGAAAAGAAAGGTTTTCTCTCTGGATTCTCCCACTCCAGCCTGATAGTATCAAGGAGGGAACTGTGCACTGGAAAGGCTTTAGATTTCTTTTTGAGCAAACCTTTGTACATAAGGTCATGTTTAGACAATCGTACCTCCTCCTCTTCCATTTCAAGAGTTGTATAGATAGCCTTTAATAAGTCATCTACGTCTTCCAAAGACAACTTAAACATTGAGCCCATAGAGGATCCTCTATCCCTGGGCCATGTATCTGACCCTGATTCTTCAGGAGAAGAACGGGTAGATCTGGCTTCAGCCTCAGAGTCTTCACTCTCTACACTCTGCTGTGGAGCGCTAACGACTGAAGGCTTTCTATTTGAGGATGGACCCTGTGTGGGAGCCTGAAACTTGTCAATTCGATTTTTAAAAGAGCTAAAAGGTAGACGTAAGCTCATCTCTGACCAAAGTCAGCATTTTTTGACAGGAGGCTACTTACTGGGTCATCCCTTACTAGGCCTTCTATACAGGTGCGGCAAACTGCTTTGCTCCATGCGGAGCTCAATTTGTTTCCGCAAACCGCACATTTTCTTTTAGGTGGCTGCACTTGGGCCTTTTCCTGGGTCTTGGTTTACAAGACAAAACAAATAACCCAAAATAAAAACCTAAACCACCAAACACTCCATAACACCAGGAGGAAGAAAAATGTGTCCCCTAACACCAAATCCTATGATTGGGGGGGGGGGGGTAAAAACACTCACCAAGAGAATGATAACAAACACTCAGGCTTACCTGAGAGGTGCTGGTGTTGGAGACCGCATCCGCTGCCTGTGCAGGTACTGCAGACGTATCCATCCCTCTGGTCGTCCACAGCCTCTGCAGCTTCCACCATCAAACACCAGCAAGCCAGGGTCCCCTGTTCACGCCGTTAATGGAGACAGGAACCAGTGTCTCCGGCGCCCGATGATGACGTTTTACGACCCGGAAGTGACCCTTGCCGGATACTTACTATGGGCCAGCTTGGAGCGCAGAAGCTCTCCCCTCTCGAGCGCCGCGGCTTCCTCTTTCCCCTGCACTTAACAGCCACGCTGTCAGAGGGGAAAGGATACCACCATGCTGCCTATGCAATGTGCGGTCTTGGCCCTCTCCAGGCACTGAGAACAGGGGACAGCAGTGTACCAACTTCCCCAGCGGAGACTGCTTCTGGCAGAGGATGAAAAGGTCAGTGAAACACCCCAAAAAGGGCCAATAAAGTCCTTGCTCATAAGACCTAGGGGACCAGGTTCCAGGAAACATCTTACCCTCCGTCTGGAGGAAACACTAATACTGACATGGGGCCTGGAGGACCGCCCTTTTATCTGGTGGAAGTGACGTGTTTCCTGTCCTGGTGGGAGGAGCCCTAGGTCTCATGGGTTGTCCTGGAAGATGCTTGAGAGAAAATTGCAATGATATGCACCTGTCAGACAGTGCCAAGGGAAAGTCTGTCCCTGTTTGTTGTCTTCCCAGACATTATTGGGAGGGAGGGGGCAGTGTTTATAAGCAAATGTAAAGGAGAAGTTGAAATCTGTATGTAGATGCACTTTAATCAATGTAAAGAGGTGTTTGGTGCCCTTTAATTTGAGAACTCACACTACACAGACACACTCCACGGATACAATATAATATACTTCAATATAATGTGCCAAATGTACAGTGACACACAGAACTATATGGCGTTAAACTGGCAGTAACGCACAGTTACTTTTATGGGGTGGGGTGGGAATGAGCCATGATTGGATAAAGTCATGATGACAGTGTCCAAATCATGACTCTCAATAAATATTCCAATTGCACACCTTCCTGGAGAACGGCCAATAAGAAAAAAGAGTGCTGAAGCGATCACCAGCAGGGAACTGGAACAGCAATCATGTAAATATATTCGCACACCGAGGATCGTATAAAAAACGTCCAAAAAATGTATTGCAAAGCAACCATCACAAAAATAGCAACGTTTCAAACACAGCTCAGGAAAGTGACCAGGGGATTACAGGCTGATATCACCCAGTCCCCGCCCTACTCTGGACCAATCAGTGAGCAGTATGGGTGGAGGAATGGATTTAGTGTTAATGACCCACCTGTGCTGATCTCTGTAGGAGTGTCCTCCTCTATAAATGTGCCCGTTATTCCATCCTCCTCCATAGACTGCTGATCGTCCCTCACAGACGTCTCTTCTTCTTCTGATTTCACCTCAAATTCTATATCGATTGGATCTCCACTCTAAACCAAGAGAATGAGAGAGAGTATCATCTGTGAGATATAAACTTACATACAAAATCCACACATCATCTCCACCACTCCATGTTCTAGATGCTCCGCCCCACCGACCTTGTAACAGTGGGGGATGGTGTGATCTTCCTGTGTGGAATCCGGGGAATACAGAGGACGGGGACATCTCTTTGGTGGGTTCCTGGTATTAGGCGGCTCCATCATATCCTTGTATCCTTCTGAAAACTCCTCCATCACTCCATACTCCTCATCCTCCTCTTTATACTCTTCTTTAACATCAATATTATCATCCCCGAGGTTTCCACTCTGAATATATAATAAAACATTCATTATAATAAACATGTTTGTGTATAAATCATAACCACCAATAATTGTTCCTCATCTACCTGATGATGGTGGGGAATGGTGTGTTCTTCCTCCATCACCCCATCCTCATCATCCTCCTCCTTTATCTCTTCTTTAACCTCAACTTTAGGATCTCTCAGGTTTCCACTCTGAATATAGAATAAATGACATCAATGGTAACAATGCAGATAATGTACAAATCCTAATGATACTATCAGTGATTGTTCCTCATCTACCTGATGATGGTGGGGGATGGTGTGACCTTCCTGTGTGGAATCCCGGGAATACAGAGGACGGGGACATCTCTCTGGTGGGTTCCTGGTATTAGGTGGCTCCATCATATCCTTGTGTCCATCAGAATACTTCTCCATCACTCCATACTCCTCATCCTCCTCTTTATATTCTTCTTTGACAACAATATTATAATCTTCGAGATTTCCACTCTGAATATATAACAAAACGTTCATTGTAACAAACGAGCTTGTGTATAAATCAAAACTACCAATAAATGTTCCTCATCTACCTGATGATGGTGGGGGATGGTGTGACCTTCCTGTGTGGAATCCCGGGAATACAGAGGACGGGGACATCTCTCTGGTGGGTTCCCATTACTGGATCCATCTGTAGGAAACACACACACTGACTGAATACATTGTTTCTATGTGTTTATCAGATGATGGGGGATCTAGGTGGAGCCTCCGTACTGCTCTCTCCTTTACAATAAAGTCTCCTCTTACCCGGTGATGTGAGGGGCGGCTGATTGTCCATCATGACGTCCTTGTAGAGATCCTTGTGTCCTTCTAAATACTCCTACATAGGGAAATAGACAGTGACATCACCTGATACAAAGATAAAGTCATCATCCAGACACATCCCTTGTGTTGAACCTTCACAGACATCAGGATTAGTGTTTCCTCCTCCATAAAGATTATAAAATCAAAAACACGTATCATAAGTCCACCTCTATAAAAAAAAAAAAACCTGTATTATCGTATAATCTGTTAGTATAAACTGAAATGAAGAGAATTTTCCGGCCTTGTAAGTGGGGGAATGTTCTGACCCTGAAGGGGTTAATCTAGGTTTCCACACTATATATGTGTGTATTATCATCTGCTGGAGATAAAAGACGTCACAGTGACTATGGAGGAAGAGGACGGACATGACGGGGTTACTGGGTGTAAATAGAAGATAAGATCTTATTACCTCCTCTGCTGCGTCTTCCAGCGACGTCTTCTCTCTGATTCCTCCCGACTCACCTCTCACCCGGAACTTCCTGTCTGTCCCTGACATCACTTCCTGTCTTCCATAGAGACTTCTTCTCTCTATGGTAGAAGTGAGATCACCATCTTGTGGAGATCACCATCTTGTGGAGATCAGAGGAACTGCAGCCCAGAGAAACGTCTCATAGGTGTCCTTTTATGAAATTGTGGTAAAATACCGCTGTTCAGTTCTCAGGCATTCTCAGGGGAGATCGCTCTCCTCTGAGTGCCTGTTTATGAAGCTTTGTAAATCGATTCTCATGTTGAGATTGTAGTGATCTAATTTGTCCAATAAATGTAGTGATCAAGATGTGTACGCATAGTGCCCAGTAGTCCGGTTAGATAATTAATATCTTAGATGTTAGTATGATGACCATAAATTAAGTTGTTTCGCAGCAACACACCAGGCTCTCCAGAGAATGCACAATTTAATTAACTTCCAATAACATACAAAGTCCACAGACGATACAAAGATCCAACAGATTATTTCAGAATCCCATCTTTTCCTAGACCTGTGCCATATTCTCCTTAGAGTGACAAGACTACACACTTGAATGCCAGCTTGAGTGTCTCAAATATTGGTCTCACACTCAAAAGGGAGGGGTTCCTTCAGGTCAATCAACTGTTTCCTTGAATGAAAACTTCCCTCAAGTCTAATTACCATCAATAAATACTTCCTTCCTTACCATGCCATCTCACACACCTAGGTCGTCTTAGATAAGATTAACACATCAAATGGTCCTCTGTACCTTTTGATACGTGTCGTTTGACCACTAACCCTTTTGGTCAGCAAACACCCTTTGATGTGTAACCTTGAATGCCTGTATGTAAACCATGATATATATATATATATATATATATATATATATATATATAAACATGATATTTTAAATACCTACACATCTATATTAATATTACAACATATTCCCCCACTTGAGTCGGTTCTAACTACTAGAACTGACTCATAATTCAAACATTAAACGTCATTATGGTTTGAGGTATTGGATGCTTTACAATGGCTCATATGAAATATTAAATTGAGACTGGTTACATCTCTCTTCACCAACCTCTAAAATATCCCCATGAAACAGTTATTAGATAATATAACTTTAGACCATGACTGGAAAAGGATTCAGTAAACATTCGTGGCCAGTATAGCTGTTAGGCCTCATTTCAAAGATTGCTCCTTGTTTTGTAAATCACATCACGATCTTAAAAATTGTGCAAAAACGAGCTGATGTCACCGTCCATTCTGACTTCACATCTCTCACCATCTCACTGAAAGTAAAGCTTGGTATTTTTTGGGAGGTCCAATCCACATAAGTCCAGGATTCTCTCATCTCCAGGCTCAAAGGGCCAAATTCTCAAAAGAGATACGCAGGCGGAACTGCTGTTCAGCCTGCTTATCTCTGTGCCTAACTTTGGAAACGATCCTTAAAAGGCTTTTTCCAAAGTTAGGCAGAAGATCTGACATGTGTAAGACACTTACACGGTCAGATCTTAGGATGCAGTACCGCATCCGCCACTGGGGGCATTTCTCATTGAAATGCAGCTTTGAGTATGCAAATGAGGACTTAAGCAGATCCACAAAGCATTTCAGCATTGTGATTTCTGCGTAAGTTCCGATTTGCTTGCGCAAAACTAGGGCTGGTTTTACAATGTGGAAAGTTAGTCACACCATGTAAAAGCCCATTCAAGCGACGGCATTTGGTATGCATTCCCGAGGGAGAACTCCACGGCAATTTGTAAAATCAAAACCGGCATGGGTTCCCCCCCAGGAGCATACCAGGCCCTTAGGTCTGGTATAGGTTGTAAGGAGACCCCCCCTACGCCGAAAAATCGACGTAGGGGGCCCCCCTACAATCCATACCAGACCCGTATCCAAAGCACGCTACCCGGCCGGTCAGGAAAGGGAGTGGGGACGAGCGAGCGCCCCCCCCCTCCTGAGCCGTGCCAGGCCGCATGCCCTCAACATGGGGGGGTTGGGTGCTCTGGGGCAGGGGGGCGCACTGCGGGCCCCCCCACCCCAGAGCACCCTGTCCCCATGTTGATGAGGACAGGACCTCTTCCCGACAACCCTTGCCGTTGGTTGTCGGGGTCTGCGGGCGGGGGCTTATCGGAATCTGGGAGTCCCCTCAAATAAGGGGGCCCCCAGATACCGGCCCCCCACCCTAAGTGAATGGATATGGGGTACATCATACCCCTACCCATTCACCTGGAGGCAAAAAGTTAAAGTTAGTAAACACACAACACAAGGGTTTTTAAAATAATTTATTAGTCTGCTCCGGAGGCCCCCCCTGTCTTCTTTATTAGCTCTAATACCAGGGGGGCTTCTTCTTCCGCTCTCCGGGGGTCTTCTTCCGCTCTCCGGGGGGGGGGGTCTTCTCCGCTCTCCGGGGGTCTTCTTCTATCTTCGCCGCTCTCCGCTGTTGACTCGGCGCACCCCGGTTCTTCTGCAGCTGTCCGGTGCCTTCTTCTTCAGCGCTGGCTGCCTGCTATCTTCGTGTGTTAGCTCAATTACTAGCAGGCAGCCAGCGCGGTCTTCTGTGACGTCATGTTCTTCTTCTCCCTTCTTCCGATGTTGACACGTCGCCTCTTCTCACTGCAATGATGGAAGCGCGCCTTGCATCCCATTTATATAGGCATCACCGTCCCATCATGCTCCGGTAGGTACCCACGTGGTGGGTGCACGTGGGTAGGCACCCACCACGTGGGTACCTACCGGAGCATGATGGGACGGTGATGCCTATATAAATGGGATGCAAGGCGCGCTTCCATCATTGCAGTGAGAAGAGGCGTCGTGTCAACATCGGAAGAAGGGAGAAGAAGAACATGACGTCACAGAAGACCGCGCTGGCTGCCTGCTAGTAATTGAGCTAACACACGAAGATAGCAGGCAGCCAGCGCTGAAGAAGAAGGCACCGGACAGCTGCAGAAGAACCGGGGTGCACCGAGTCAACAGCGGAGAGCGGCGAAGATAGAAGAAGACCCCCGGAGAGCGGAGAAGACCCCCCCCGGAGAGCGGAAGAAGAAACCCCCCCCCGGAGAGCGGAAGAAGAAGCCCCCCCTGGTATTAGAGCTAATAAAGAAGACAGGGGGGGCCTCCGGAGCAGAATAATAAATTATTTTAAAAAGCCTTGTGTTGTGTGTTTACTAACTTTAACTTTTTGCCTCCAGGTGAATGGGTAGGGGTACGATGTACCCCATATCCATTCACTTAGGGTGGGGGGCCGGTATCTGGGGGCCCCCTTATTAAAGGGGACTCCCAGATTCCGATAAGCCCCCTCCCGCAGACCCCGACAACCAACGGCAAGGGTTGTCGGGAAGAGGTCCTGTCCTCATCAACATGGGGACAGGGTGCTCTGGGGTGGGGGGGCCCGCAGTGCGCCCCCCTGCCCCAGAGCACCCAACCCCCCCATGTTGAGGGCATGCGGCCTGGCACGGCTCAGGAGGGGGGGGGGCGCTCGCTCGTCCCCACTCCCTTTCCTGACCGGCCGGGTAGCGTGCTTTGGATACGGGTCTGGTATGGATTGTAGGGGGACCCCCTACGTCGATTTTTCGGCGTAGGGGGGGTCTCCTTACAACCCATACCAGACCTAAGGGCCTGGTATGCTCCTGGGGGGGGGGGACCCATGCCGGTTTTTTCTTTGAAAATTGGCATGGAGTTCTCCCTCTCAGGAATGCATGCCGAGCGACGCTGTCATTTTTTTTTATTTTTATTTGTTTTCCCGGCGCGTATTTTTTTTTTCACCCGTCGCAACTTTAGTGTCCCGTCGCAATCCACAAAGCCCGGCGTAAATTACGTTCGCGCGCTGCACGTCGGGAAAATTACGTCACACGCATGCGCAGTACGGCCGGCACGGGAGCGCGCCTCATTTAAATTGTAAACGCCCCCCGGAGAGGAGGACCGCCTTGCGACGGAGGCACTTAAGTTACACGGCCTGAAATTTCTAGGTAAGTGCTTTGTGGATCGGGCACTTAGGTAGAAATTTTAAGTCAGTGTAACTTAACTGCTGAAATTTAAGTTAGGCTACGTTTTTGGGAATTTGGCCCAAAGTTTTCATTTTTAAAGATGCTTTTACACAAACACCAGCAATTCCTGAAATTCTTCCATCTTCTATCTTTGTAGTAAGAAGAACCATTAATGTATCAGCAGTCCCTTTCAAGGTCAAAAAGGTTTGGAAAAATTCTGTGCTGCAAACTATTTCCTTGCACTTGACACCTTCAATCATTAATCCACCAATCAGGACACTTGGTTTCCTTTAACATCAATATTCTGAATTTGTTGATTGCCAGCGACAATTTGCTTTCGTAATGTGCTGTAGGCCGACCCCTCGTTGCCTTAAATAGAGCTGTTATTTGTATCATTCAGTCCATAATTCCACCAGAATGGTATACCAACATATATATATATATATATATTCCCCCATGCGATGGTTTAGATAGTATCAGCTTGACATCAGTGTTTATCAGATCTTCTGTGCAGACAAATCAGCAGTGGAAATTCTTGCCAGTATTTTTTATGAAAGGCAGAAAGGTCTCTTTCATCCATATGTGTCACAGCCTTCAGCATATTATAAACAACTGATTCAACAATGTTTCAAATCATGACTAGAGTGATGAATTTCACTCACCCCTCTTATAAATTTAGGAAAACCACCCAACCTACTATAATGTATGCTATGCTAAGCCATTGTGCAGCATCACCTCAGAGGTCAAATCTATTGATATCAATATGCATTATTTTATATGTACAGATGTTATAATAAGTTTAAATGCTTCACTCTGGTTTTAAGATTAGGTTCAAGGAATAAAACATGAATAAAAAATTATAAGAAAGAAAAATATACCAGGGAAAGGGAGAAAACGAAAAAATAGGGCGTTGGGTAAGTCTATTGAAAAAAAAAAAAAAAAAGTAAAATTTGAATGTTCAAAAAAAAGTCCATTGCTTGATGATGAAGAAGGGAGAGTGTAGCCTCTTTTAGAACAGGGGTAAGATAAGGACTCTAATGTCTGGTTGTGACATAAGAGAGTCTGATATACAAGACTAAACAAGTTTGGAACCCCAGAATTATTCTCTGGAGACTGGAAACTGAAGAAATAAAAGACTGCTGTGTACTAGAAGACCGGAACTGGCAAGGTGGAGCCTCAAATGCGGTGAGTAAAATATTTCCTTTTTTTTTTTTTAAGTTATTAATAATATAGTCAAAATGCTTCCTCAGTGTGAAGCTAGTGTCAGTTCTGGTAAAGTTAACAGATGGGTATTAAAATGTATTAAGCGTCATGGTGGTCCTTATGAAATTCCAGAGAAATGTAAGCAGACGTGGACTATGATGAAGGAATTTTTAGAGAAAAAAGTAGGGCTGTTACTGATCAAAATTGTTGTGTTCGATTAATCGATTTTTTTTAATCGATTAATCGACTAATTTCGATTAATTATAACGCACATACAGATCCAACTACTTTTAGCTGATCTCCTTGCAGGCTGATTCCCAGTGCAGCTACCAACCACTGGAAAAATGGATAGCAGGATACAAAAAACACACAAAGGCAGCGCTCGATGATAATAGCATTAAAACTTTTATAGTCTTCAAGTAGGTAACAAAATAAATATTGCACTGGAGATAAAATCGATGTAGCTACATAAACTGTTAAAAAAAGGTGCGAGTAATACCAAACGGTACCAAAAGCAGTCATAAAAACATGTAGCTAAGTATGATACTGGTATAAAAATGTGTACAAAGATACCACTGCTGAATCCAGATGAGGAGGGGTTAACATCAGTCCGTCGGCATTTAGATGTCCCGTGAAGGGAACTATCACAACTCCCAGTGGATGTCTGTAGAAATCCAGGTTGATAGAGGGAAGTGATAGAGGGAAGTATAACAGCCCTTATGTGTGGGCAGATAGGAAGGTCCGGCCGGCATGCAGATATGAAGACACAGCAAAGGAGCCCTTCAGATGGGCAAGGCCCGCCTGTGTCCGTGACGTCACCGGATCTCCGACAGAACTCCCTGAAGACCTGGAAGCCGGCGGAGAGGGGAGTACCAATCAAAAGAATTTTGATTGATCGAAAAAATTTAAGATTAATCGATGAATTAATAGTTAATTTCAGCCCCTAGAAAAAAATGTTTTTGATAGCAAAATTTCAGAAAGTAAAAGAAAAGGTTGTATTGTTGCAGGGCTTGATATCTTGCTGTTTAACAATGGAAAGTTCTTTGAATGATAAAGTTGAGGAAATTGCGCAGTTACAGAGTGCAGTTGATAATAGCCATAAGGTTTGTCAGAGGTTACAAAACCAATCAGAAACTGAGACAGTAAATTTAAAATTGCATGCAGTTACCATTGGCGGAGCTTTGCTTGAGAAATCTAAGCGTTGTGATGAATTATCAGAGGAAAATTAGAGATTAAAATTAGGAATTAGAGAAGAGATCTCAGGAATGCAGATGTGCATCAAATCTTGGATTCAGCAATCTGCAGCAAAATACAAACTTTCTATCAAATGAAACAGAACCTCACATTAAATCTGATAATTCATTGCCAGCCGCACCCACTGTGACCACCACGGTTTATAACAATAATAACACAGGTGAAGTTCAGCTTGTAATGAAGCATTTGAAACCAAAAGAACTAAATGCAATTCTTAAAGAAATAGGAATGGTTCCCTGCCATGATATAAACAGATTTTTAAAATGGTTTTGTGACTTGCAGCAGGTCAGAGATATGTATAATCTCAACCCATCTGACTTAGAAAGAGTTTTGCAACATTCTATAGGGAATGGTCTTTGGCTGAGAATTAAACAGATCTGTCTTCAGCCTCTGAGGACAAGGGACATATTACTGGAATTATTGTGTGTTCTGTACGGAGTGCGTTCCGATGTTACTATTCATGGGAAGATCCACCAAATGCAAGGTGAGTCTCTCTACGAATTGTCGTACAGGATAGAAACTATTATGGAATTTTTGGTTGGTAATAATCTTGCATTTGAGCGGGGAGGCTCGATACATATCAGTATGTTGCTAGATGCTTTGCATGAAGATATCAAAGAAAATATTTTATTAGTTACCCCGAATCCCCATGATTTAAAAGACGTATTTTTGAGGGCAGATCATTTATGGAGAAAGTCAAATGAGCAAGCTGTCAGAATTGATGTAGCCACATTGTTTAGGACAAACACTGAACAAAAAGATCAGAAGATAATATCTAATGATCACAACAAGAGACGGAACTCTGGGTCAAACATTGGTGATATTAATATGAAAAACAGAGCTGACCAGAATAATAATAAGAAAAGGACCTGGATACAATTTCCTCAGTTAAAACAGAAATATGACCACCTGAAGATTGAGTATGATAAGATGAAAATAGAATATTACACACTATTAGAACAGTTGAATGGTACAGATCTGTTTTTGAATGAAAATGACACTTCTATAGCAGTGGGGGTGAATTAGCTTTAAAGTGTAAACATGTAAATAGTTCTTTGTTTAAGGTCCTTGCTAATGAGATTTTGTCTGAGAGGTTTTGTCTTTCAGGTACAGTACGTTGCTGGAGATATGCGTTTGCATGTGAATAGCTGGAGTAATTGTTGGCTAGTGGGGGAGAGACACTGAATGGACAATATCACTGTGACGGTATCGGTATGATATCCCCGTCAACGTTCCCTTCTTCCCATAACGAAAATCACCCCAATATTCCACGAGGAGGGATATCCCTGGAATCGCCCAGAAAGCCACACATGAGACAAGCTTACTTAAACACAGATCTCCTTCACACAACACAATAGATCAATTAACCTTTAGAATAGTGAGGGGACATTAGCACGTCAATAACCTGTCAGAGGAATGAATCACATGAAATTCCTTTCTACCTCTACCCATATGGCTAGCAGGGAGCAGTAAACTGAGACATATAGGCAAATGTATCACAATGGCCCCCCTTTTGCTCCCTGCTCCGGCAAACCCGGTTGGACCTTCCCTGGTTCAGTAGGGTTGACGGGTTCAGAGCTTTTAGTCCGAGGTTAACTCCGTTTGTCATGACTGACCTCCCTTGGCAACTGCTTCCGACTCAGGTATGTCACCGGGTCGTCAGATCACACGCCGGTCAGTCCCCAAGTCTTTGTGCGATCTGCAAAGTCACCAGAAGTCAGTGTGAAGACAGCGAATGGGTCTGTGCGCCGCCGTCTAGGTGTCCCGCTATGGGAGGGGGCAGGTTATGGCTCTGAAGTGACAATCCCAGGAGATTCATAAAAAGAAAAAGTTATATTTGTTGAAATGCTGTAGCACTGGTGCTCAGAGTCCGGGGGGGGGGGGAATCAGAGCCCCATAAGGTCAGCCACCCCCTGCTCCCTCCGCAGCCGCCGGTTCTCCTCTTGGAGCTTCTCCAGCTCCATCTCCAGTTCATGGAGCCTGGGGGGGTCAGCCTGCTGTGACCTCAGGTGGTTGTTCTCCTCCTCCATGCGGCTTATGCATTCCTCCAGCTCTATGTACTCACGGATCAGCTCCTGCTTGCTCATGTCCTGCAGGCTCTCCACGTGGTCCTTCATCATCAGGAACTGGGTGGTGGTGTAAGGGGCCACCGGTGGGCCCTTGGAGAACATCTCGGCACGCATCTGGGACGCCCGCTGCGACTCCCTCTCCTCCAGTCGCTTCTTCTCCTCCCAGGTCAGCTTGTTATACAGCTTCCAGGACCTCTTCTTCTTGAAGGGTGGCCGGCGGTGCCTCTTTCTGCCCAGCTCCCTCCAGGGCCCCTCCGGCTCAGGGCTGGAGCCCATGACCAGCTGACAATGGTGTTCCCTGTTGTCCGTAATAACAGATTGTACCATGAGGGCTTCGTAAGGGGTGCCCAATGGTTCTTCCTGACCCAGCTCCTGGGGATCCCAAGCCGAGTCTACACAATGGGCTGCTGCTGGTGGGCGGTACCCAGGTTGAGACCAATTTGACCTGGTGTTGTCATTCATGGGGCAATTCTGCTTGAAGTGACCCAGCTGTTTGCACCGGAAGCAGCGTTGTTCGTTGCCCTCCTGGGGTGGATAGCGAGGGCTAGATGTCACCGGTCTGTTAGGAGGTTGGTATCTAGCGGTTGGTGGGTGTGAGGGCACCGTTTGTGGTGGAGGTTGTTCCTGTGGTGTGACCTGGTTCGTCTTGCGAGTATCTGCATATTCATCCGCCAACTTAGCGGCCTCTGGTAGAGTCATGGGCCTGCGATCTCTCACCCAGTCTTTGACGTCCGTCTGGATGTGATTGTAAAATTGCTCCAGGAGCATTAGTTGCAAAATGTCCTCTGCGGTGGTGGCCTGGCTGCTGTTAGCCCAGTTAGAGGCCGACCGGGACAATTGGCATGCCCATTCCGCATAAGAGTCTTTCGTGGTTTTGCGTGAGTCCCTGAACTTCTGTCGGTGGGACTCTGGGGTTACTGCATAACGAGCCAGGAGCGCTTCTTTAACCCGGGCGTAGCTATGGATATCCTGATCTGGCACGGTACGGAAAGCATCAGAAGCTTTGCCTGACAGTTTGCCTGACAATATTGCAACCCACTCTCCTCTAGCTATTCGGTGCAGGTTACATTGTCGCTCAAAATCCGCCAGGAAGTTATCAATCTCACAGTCCTTTTCATCAAAAGCTTTAAAAGCGCTAAACGGAATCTTCCTTGCGTCTGCTGTGCTGTACTCACTGTTTGGAGAATGTGCGGCTGCTTTTTGGACTGCTGCCAGTTTTAACTGTAGTTCTGCGTCTCTTATTTGTTTATCCTCCTGTAGTTCTGCGTCTCTTATTTGTTTATCCTTCTGTAGTTCTGCGTCTCTTATTTGTTTATCCTTCTGTAGTTCTGCGTCTCTTATTTGTTTAGCCTCCTTCGCTAACAGGTCTATCACTCTCAGCACCACATCTGCCGTTGGGTTCGGGCCGAACCACGCTAGCTTCTCTCTCATTAGCTTGTTGGCTGGCGATTCCTCCTCCTGAATCACTGGTGTCTCCATCTCTTGTACTGCTGGCGTTGCTGCAATCCCGTCCTCCTGGTCTAGCTCCATTGATTCTGCTATGATGACCCGCTTGGTTTTGTTGCTAGCAATCCTTCCACGAACTTCCAGTAGTTCTTCCAGTGTCTGCTTGGAATCCGGGTGTGAAGGGGAATAGAAGGGAAAAATCCCACTGCTACCAACCAATTGTGACGGTATCGGTATGATATCCCCGTCAACGTTCCCTTCTTCCCATAACGAAAATCACCCCAATATTCCACGAGGAGGGATATCCCTGGAATCGCCCAGAAAGCCACACATGAGACAAGCTTACTTAAACACAGATCTCCTTCACACAACACAATAGATCAATTAACCTTTAGAATAGTGAGGGGACATTAGCACGTCAATAACCTGTCAGAGGAATGAATCACATGAAATTCCTTTCTACCTCTACCCATATGGCTAGCAGGGAGCAGTAAACTGAGACATATAGGCAAATGTATCACAATCACTATACAAGAAATTATAAAGAATTCATGGACACTCTCTCAATTTTCATCAAGCAATGGACCTTTTTTTTTTTTGAACATTCGAATTTTTTTTTCTCTTCATTTTTTTATTTTATTTTCAATGGACTTACCCAACGCCCTATTTTTTTCATTTTCTCCATTTCCCCGATATATGTTGCTTTTTTATTCATGTTTTATTCATTGAACTTAATCTTAAAACCAGAGCAAAGCATTTAAATCTAGAATAATTTTATAACATCTGTACATATGAAATAATGCATATTGATATCAATATATTTACATCTGAGGTGATGCAGCACAATGGCTGGGCATACATTATAGTAGGTTGGGTGGTTTTCCTAAATTTATAAGAGGGATGAGTGAAATTCGTCACTCTAGTCATGATTTGAAACATTGTTGAATCAGTTGTTTATAATATGCTGAAGGCTGTGACACATATGGATGAAAGAGACCTTTCTACCTTTCATAAAAAATACTGGCAAGAATTTCCACTGCCGATTTGTCTGCACAGAAGATCTGATAAACACTGATGTCAAGCTGATACTCTAAACCAGGGGTCTCCAAACTTTTTAAACAAAGGGCCACTTTATTGTCCCTTAGACGTTAGGAGGGCTGGATTGTGGCCAACAGGGGCAGAAAATGTCACGGGCTCAGCATCAGTGAGAATAAATATGGCCTCAGGGTTGGTGGTCAATAGGAGGAGGAGAATTGCCCCTATCAGTAGGAGGAATAGTATCCCAGGATTGGTATCAGAGGAAGATATAGTGCCCCATTGTTGGTGTCAGTTGGAGGAATAGTGCTTCATATCAGTGGAAGCAATTGTGCCCCAAGGGCCGGATTAAGGCTAGCAAAGGGTCACATCTGGCCCTCGGGCCGCAGTTTGGAGACCCCTGCTCTAAACCATCGCATGGGGGAATATATACATATATGTTGGTAGACCATTCTGGTGGAATTATGGACTGAATGATACAAAACAGCTCTATTAAAGGCAACGAGGGGTCGGCCTACAGAACATTACAAAAGCAAATTGTCGCTGGCAATTAACAAATTCAGAATATTGATGTTAAAGGAAATAAGTGTCCTGATTGGTGGATTAATGATTGAAGGTGTCAAGTGCAAGGAAATAGTTTGCAGCACAGAATTTTTCCAAACCTTTTTGACCTTGAAAGGGATTGCTGATACATTAATGGTTCTTCTTACTACAAAGATGGAAGGTGGAAGAATTTCAGGAATGGCTGGTGTTTGTGTAAAAGCATCTTTAAAAATGAAAACTTTGAGCCTGGAGATGAGAGAATCCTGGACTTATGTGGATTGGACCTCCCAAAACATACCAAGCTTTACTTTCAGTGAGATGGTGAGAGATGTGATGGAGTCAGAATGGACGGTGACATCAGCTCGTTTTTGCACAATTTTTAAGATCGTGATGTGATTTACAAAACAAGGAGCAATCTTTGAAATGAGGCCTAACAGCTATACTGGCCACGGAGGTTTACTGAATCCTTTTCCAGTCATGGTCTAAAGTTATATTATCTAATAACTGTTTCATGGGGATATTTTAGAGGTTGGTGAAGAGAGATGTAACCAGTCTCAACTTAATATTTCATATGAGCCACTGTAAAGCATCCAATACCTCAAACCATAATGACGTTTAATGTTTGAATTATGAGTCAGTTCTAGTAGTTAGAACCGACTCAAGTGGGGGAATATGTTGTAATATTAATATAGATGTGTAGGTATTTAAAATATCATGTTATATATATATATATATATATATCATGGTTTACATACAGGCATTCAAGGTTACACATCAAAGGGTTTGCTGACCAAAAGGGTTAGTGGTCAAACGACACGTATCAAAAGGTACAGAGGACCCTTTGATAGGTCGTCTTAGATAAGATTAACACAGGTGTGTGAGATGGCCTGGTAAGGAAGGAAGTATTTATTGATGGTAATTAGACTTGAGGGAAGTTTTCATTCAAGGAAACAGTTGATTGACCTGAAGGAACCCTTCCCTTTTGAGTGTGAGACCAATATTTGAGACACTTAAGCTGGCATTCAAGTGTGTAGTCTTGTCACTCTAAGGAGAATATGGCACAGGTCTAGGAAAAGATGGGATTCTGAAATACTCTGTTGGATCTTTGTATCGTCTGTGGACTTTGGACTTTGTATGTTATTGGAAGTTAATTAAATTGTGCGTTCTCTGGAGAGCCTGGTGTGTTGCTGCGAAACAACTTAATTTATGGTCATCATACTAACATCTAAGATATTAATTATCTAACCGGACTACTGGGCACTATGCGTACACATCTTGATCACTACATTTATTGGACAAATTAGATCACTACAATCTCAACATGAGAATCGATCTACAAAGCTTCATAAACCGGCACTCAGAGGAGAGCGATCTCCCCTGAGAATGCCTGAGAACTGAACAGCGGTATTTTACCGCACCTTCATAAAAGGACACCCATGAGACGTTTCTCTGGGCTGCAGTTCCTCTGATCTCCACAAGATGGTGATCTCACTTCTACCATAGAGAGAAGAAGTCTCTATGGAAGAAAATAAATGATGTCAGGGACAGACAGGAAGTTCCGGGTGAGAGGTAAGTCGGGAGGAATCAGAGAGGAGACGTCGCTGGAAGACGCAGCAGAGGAGGTAATAAGATCTTATTTTCTATTTACACCCAGTAACCCCGTCATGTCCGTCCTCTTCCTCCATAGTCACTGTGACGTCTTTTATCTCCAGCAGATGATGATACACACATATATAGTGTGGAGACCTAGATTAACCCCTTCAGGGTCAGAACATTCCCCCACTTACAGGGCCAGAAAATTCTCTTCATTTCAGTTTATACTAACAGATTATACGATAATACGGGTTTTTTTTTTTTTTATAGAGGTGGACTTATGATACTTGTTTTTGATTTTATAATCTTTATGGAGGAGGAAATAACTATTTCTGATGTCTGTGAAGGTTCAACACAAGGGATGTGTCTGGATGATGACTTTATCTTTGTAAGTATCAGGTGATGTCACTGTCTATTTCCCTATGTAGGAGTATTTAGAAGGACACAAGGATCTCTACAAGGACGTCATGATGGACAATCAGCCGCCCCTCACATCACCGGGTAAGAGGAGACTTTATTGTAAAGGAGAGAGCAGTACGGAGGCTCCACCTAGATCCCCCATCATCTGATAAACACATAGAAACAATGTATTCAGTCAGTGTGTGTGTTTCCTACAGATGGATCCAGTAATGGGAACCCACCAGAGAGATGTCCCCGTCCTCTGTATTCCCGGGATTCCACACAGGAAGGTCACACCATCCCCCACCATCATCAGGTAGATGAGGAACAATCACTGACAGTATCATTAGGATCTGTACATTATCTGCATTGTTACCATTGATGTCATTTTTATTCTATATTCAGAGTGGAAACCTGAGAGATCCTAAAGTTGAGGTTAAAGAAGAGATAAAAGAGGAGGATGATGGGGATGGGGTGATGGAGGAAGGTCACACCATCCCCCACCTTCATCAGGTAGATGAGGAACAATTATTGGTAGTTATGATTTATACACAAACATGTTTATTATAATTAATGTTTTATTATATATTCAGAGTGGAAACCTCGGGGATGATAATATTGATATTAAAGAAGAGTATAAAGAGGAGGATGAGGAGTATGGAGTGATGGAGGAGTTTTCAGAAGGACACAAGGATATGATGGAGCCCCCTAATACCAGGAACCCACCAGAGAGATGTCCCCGTCCTCTGTATTCCCGGGATTCCACACAGGAAGGTCACACCATCCCCCACTGTTACAAGGTCGGTGGGACGGAGCATCTAGAACATGGACTGGTGGAGATGATGTGTGGATTTTGTATGTAAGTTTTTATCTTACAGATGATATTCTCTCTCATTCTCTTGGTTTAGAGTGGAGATCCAATCGATATAGAATTTGAGGTGAAATCAGAAGAAGAAGAGACGTATGTGAGGGATGATCAGCAGTCTATGGAGGAGGATGGAATAACGGGGACATTTATAGAAGAGGACACTCCTACAGAGATCAGCACAGGTGGGTCATTAACACTAAATCCATTCCTCCACCCATACTGCTCACTGATTGGTCCAGAGTAGGGCGGGGACTGGGTGATATCAGCCTATAATCCCCTGGTCACTTTCCTGAGCTGTGTTCCCCGTCCTGTATTCCTGTATTTCTCTCAGATAATCTTCCTTCTCTGTGCTGCAGACACAATTTATGTCTCTAGACTGGATTTATGGAGATTCTGGGGTTCAGCTGGCAGCAAAATTTTGATTTTCACCATAGGGTTTGCCTGACCTAGACACCTGGGGTATGTACCTTGGGTCTTCTGCCCCATGCCGGGTCTAGTGAGATCTCTGACAGAACATTTCTGCCGGAGTTACTTACTCTGTTATTTGCTGGCTGTGCCGGGTGGAGGGATATGTCTGTATAGTCTCAGACCCAAGTCACTGAGTGCAGTCTCAGGAGATGGGAGGCAGCGGTGTGGGATCTCTGCAACTTGTCTCCAGTAAACATTTCATCCACCACTGATTACTGAACTTCAATATCATGAGTCATAACTCCTGCACTATATACTCTATGTTGTACATTACATACTCCTGACCCCTGCACTATATACTCTATGTTGTACATTGCATACTCCTGACCCCTGCACTATATACTCTATGTTGTACATTACATACTCTTTATTATCTCTGAACAAGCAATGGTTGGAGAGCTGGTTTAGGGCCAGGACACATTTGAGTAGATGCAATGACAATTGGCAGACTCCAAGACTTCTATAGGTAGACTGCTATACAGTGGAAGGCCTCCAGCCGGACACCACTTCTGTATAGGTAGGACCGCTGTCTTCTATGGTAACAAATCTTGTTACAGTCACTAACGGTAGTTCTACATAACTCTTGGTAACACAGAATAGTTCTCTTCTTCTCACACATTTAATATATATATATATTGTAATGTTTGGGGGACCAGCTTGATCGCAGGACACAGGCTTTTTAAATCAAAACTGAGGTTTATTAAACTTAAATGGCTTAGCAGCAGCAAAAACAAAAGAAATAACAGTCTCACCGACTTGTACAGCTCAGAACGGCTATCGCAGTTAAACAGTCCTTCCAGGTAAGTCCTTCAGTAGCAGGTTTTTAGGCAGGACACTGCCAAGTCCTTTCACAGCTTCCACAGCTTTCCTTGTCCACCATTCACCATGCATTGGACTCTCCTACACTCCTCCACTCTCACCTGCACTTCCTGTCTGCTTTAAACTACTTCCTTAGACAGGTGCATTAACCCTTTCCATTCCCTTAAAGGCACCACAGTCCAAACAGAGGGGAAATATAACATCCTTCCAGGACCCAGCCATGGCGTTCTGTACATATCCCCCCCCTGTGCCCCAACGCCAAGGAGGTGGAGGCAACAGTGGAGCTCAAACAATGGACTCGGGAGAGGGCATCTGCATTTTGATGCAGTCTCCCGGGCCTATGCTCCACTACAAACTTAAATTCTTGGAGCGCCAGGAACCACCTGGTAATCCTGGCATTAGTCCCTTTACCTTGCCTCAGCCACGGTAAAGGGGCATGATCAGAAATTAGCCTAAACTTCCTCCCCAAGAGGTAATACCTGAGGGAATCCAGAGCCCACTTAATGGCCAGACACTCTCTTTCAATAATAGCGTAGTTTTTCTCCGCTGGTGTCAACTTCCTACTGAGGAAGACTACTGGGTGCTCCTCACCATGAACAACCTGTGATAATACAGCTCCCAATCCTACATCGGAAGCATCAGTTTGGACAATGAACTCTTCAGAAAAATTGGGCGCTATTAAGACAGGGTGTTGGCACAGTGCTGACTTAAGCTCCAAAAAAGCCTTCTCAGCGTCTGCATTCCACTCCACCATGACCGATTTCCGGCCCTTAGTCAGATCGGTCAATGGAGCCGCCAATGTGGCAAAGTTGGGTACGAACCTCCTGTAGTATCCCACCATGCCCAGGAATGCACGTACCTGCTTTTTTGTGAGGGGGCGGGGCCAACTCTTTATAGCGTCTACCTTGCTGACTTGAGGTTTCACCACCCCTCTACCCACGATATAGCCCAGGTATTTCACCTCCTCCATTCCCAAAGCACATTTTTCAGGGTTTATTGTAAACCCCTCCTTCCAGAGAGAGTCCAGTACTGCCTGGACTTTGGGCAAGTGCGACTCCCAGTCTCTGCTAAAAATGACTATGTCGTCCAAGTACACTGAGGCATACTCCCGATGAGGTCGTAAAATCCTATCCATTGCTCGCTGGAACGTGGCTGGAGCAGTTTGCAGTCCAAAAGGCATTCGTCTGTACTGAAAACTCCCCTCTGGGGTAGAAAAAGCAGTTTTCTCTTTAACAGCCTTAGTTAATGGGATTTGCCAATACCCCTTGGTAAGGTCCAATGTTGTGATATACCTGGCTGGACCTAGTCTCTCGATAAGTTCATCTACCCGGGGCATGGGGTAGACATCAAACCGTGAAACCTCATTAAGTTTCCGAAAATCCCGAAAATCATTGCAGAATCGCAGAGTCCCGTTGGGCTTTGGTACCAACACAATCGGGCTCGACCACTCACTCTGCGACTCCTCAATGATCTCCAGGTCTAGCATCTTCTTTACTTCCTCTGAAACGGCCTTCCTTTGAGCCTCTGGGATGCGGTAGGGCCTGACAAAAACTTTGACTCCAGGTTCCGTGATAATATCATGCTTTATGATACTAGTTAGCCCCGGGAAGTCTGAAAACTTCTCTTTATTTCTCTGCAAGAACTCCTTTGCCTGCTGACTTTGGTATTTAGATAGGGTATTTGCTACTTGGACACTCTCCACCCCAACCTGAGGCTCAAGTCTTGCACTAGCCAGGGAGGTCACCGGTTCCCTGTCTGTCAAGGGCTTTAACAAGTTGACATGATATATCTGATACGGTTTCCTCTTGCCTGGCTGGTGGACTCTATAATTGACCTCTCCCACTTTTTCCACAACTTCAGAACTTACTTTCCACAGTGGGAATTAGCACCGCTACTCGATCCCCCACTTGGAAGTGCCTTATTTTAGCAGCCCTGTTATAGACCCATCGTTGAGCCTCCTGGGCCTTTTGCAAATGCTCTTTGACTAGCGGCATCACGGTTTGGATCCTTTCCTGCATTTGGGAGACATATTCCAGGACACTCTTATGCTGAACAGGTTCACTTTCCCACTCCTCTTTAACCACGTCAAGAAGTCCGCGAGGTCTCCACCTATATACCAACTCAAAGGGCGAAAACCCCGTGGAGGCCTGGGGCACTTCCCGGATAGCAAACAGGAGAGCTGGTAACAGGCAGTCCCAATCTTTCCCATCCCTTTGTACCACTTTCTTGAGCATAGACTTAAGGGTCTTATTAAAGCGTTCCACCAACCTGTCCGTTTGGGGATGGTAGACCGATGTGCGTAGCTGTTTAATCCGGAACAGCTTGCACACATCGGCCATAACCCTTGACATAAACGGGGTACCCTGGTCTGTGAGTATTTTCTTGGGGAAACCAGTCCGTGTAAACATCTGGAATAATTCCCGGGCAATGGCCTTTGAGGAGGTATTCCGCAGGGGTAGCGCCTCAGGATACCTGGTGGCATAGTCAAGAATCACCAATATGTAGGAGTGACCTCGAGCTGACTTTACCAAGGGACCCACTATATCCATGGCTATCCTCTCGAATGGGACCTCAATTATGGGCAGAGGGACCAAAGGGCTCCGAAAATGAGTCACCGGCGCAGTCAACTGACAGGTGGGACAAGAGGTACAGTATCTCTTTACCTCTGCTTTCAGACCTGGCCAGTAAAACCGGTCGGTGATCCGTGCCTCTGTTTTTTCAACTCCCAGGTGTCCCCCTAACACATCGTCATGGGCCAGGTCCAGAACCTTTCGTCTATATTGTTGGGGTACCAACAATTGCTCTACCACATTTTCTCTCTCCTTGGTAACCCGATACAGCAATTCATTATATATTGCAATGTGTGGCCACCTCTCATTCGCACCTGGCTCTTGGGGAACCCCATTTACTACTACAACTTGTTCCCGTGCATGGGCCAAAGTGGGGTCCTGCATCTGAGCAGTCCCGAATGCCCCCTGGGGAACACCCAAATCCGGCAGCGCAGGGTTGAGGCCACTTCCTCATCCTCTTCCCCCAGCATTACCTGAAGTGGGAAAGGCTCCTCCCCCTTAGTGTTTTGGTAGGTCTGTGGACCACATATCTTGACATCCCCAATAGTATCAACACTACTTTCATCACCATTAACCCAATCATTAGCATTTTCCTCATCTGGGTCCACATTAACGTTTGGCAGTTCAGGGTTATCCCTCTCAGCAGCAGGAACAGGGGGGCTAGTTTCTCCCCAGTCTCTGAACTGTTCTCCTTGTTCCCACAGTTTTGTAAACAATGGACAGTCTCGTCCTATTATAACATCATGCACCAAGTTCTTTACCACCCCCACCTCTTGAGTAACAGTGCCACATGCTGAGGAGATAGACAACGTGATGAGCGGGTACTCTCTAGTGTCCCCGTGAATGCATACCACCCGTAAGGTTTTTCTTACCGGACCGATCTTCCCAATCACTCTAGAATGAACCACGGTTACCATGCTTCCAGAGTCCAACAAAGCCCGGGCAGGGAGGTGGTTCACTTGGACTTCACACTCAAACTTTTCCTCATCCAGGTCGAGGTGTGTGGTGCACACTTTATGGGCACAAAAAGACCCCCTCCGAAGAACCCCGCATTCCATGGGCTCCTCTTGCAGTGGGCAGTGTGTCCGGGTATGACCCCAGGAATGACATCGCCAACATTGTACATCCCCTCCTCTCCGAACAGGAACAGAACGCTGAGGAGGTACCGGGAGTGACTCTTGGCCTTCCAGGGTGTTTGTCCCAGGGCTCCTTGGAACATCCTTTCGAAGGGCAGCAGTTGGTCGAACAGGCCGTGGCAGACTAAGCCCTATGCGCTTGGTAGGTCCGAGCAGGTCCTCCACCACGGTATATCGTTCCACCATCTCAACAAGGAGGTTTGCGGTTTTGGGGTCTCCATGGCTGACCCACCGTTGAAGGTCATCTGGAAGGGACCTCAGGTATCGGTCCAGCACGACCCGCTCCACGATTTGGGGGCCGGACAACACCTCAGGCTGCAGCCATTTTTTTACTAGTTGCACCAGGTCATGCATTTGAGACCGGGGTGGCCGATCTGGACGATATTTCCATTGGTGTACACGTTGGGCCCGAACGGCCGTAGTCACCCCCAGACGAGCCAGAATTTCTGCCTTTAGCTTTTGATAGTCTTTAGCATCATCTGGTGGCAGGTCAAAGTAGGCTTTTTGAGGATCTCCAGTGAGAAAAGGAGCAATGAGGCCAGCCCACTGGTCCTGAGACCATCCTTCTCTCTCCGCTGTCCTCTCAAACGTAGCAAGAAATGCCTCGACATCATCGCTCAGGGACAATTTCTGTAAAAAATGGCTTGCCCTCACAGTCACCTGGTTGCCAGGGGCAACAGCCGCTGGCTCCTGAACCTGAGACAGCCGCTGCACCGCTTCCTTTAAGGCAGTAACCTGAGCCTGCATAACCCCTTGCTGGGCTGCTAACTGGGCCAACAACAGGCGAGTATTTTCTTGCTGCAGAGCCAGCGCCTCTTTGTGGTGTTGATTAGCTTCCTCATGGCGAGTCTGCGCTAGCATGTTAGCCAAGGTCAGCTGTTTAATTAGCTCCTCCATTGCTTCAGCTTTCAACATGTGTGCAGCTTTAACCCAGGACATAAATCCAATGTACTGTCCCTTTAAATGTCAGTTCAACATAAAGTCCAATGCAAAAAGAAAAAACGTTTTTTTTTTTTTTTTTCTCTTCTTATGCCTGTTATTCAGTCCTGCCCGCATTCGAGCACCAGTGTAATGTTTGGGGGACCAGCTTGATCGCAGGACACAGGCTTTTTAAATCAAAACTGAGGTTTATTAAACTTAAATGGCTTAGCAGCAGCAAAAACAAAAGAAATAACAGTCTCACCGACTTTTACAGCTCAGAACTGCTAACGCAGTTAAACAGTCCTTCCAGGTAAGTCCTTCAGTAGCAGGTTTTTAGGCAGCTTTTCACAGCTTTTCATAGCTTCCACAGCTTTCCTTGTCCACCATTCACCATGCATTGGACTCTCCTACACTCCTCCACTCTCACCTGCACTTCCTGTCTGCTTTAAACTACTTCCTTAGACAGGTGCATTAACCCTTTCCATTCCCTTAAAGGCACCACAGTCCAAACAGAGGGGAAATATAACGTCCTTCCAGGACCCAGCCATGGCGTCCTGTACAATATATATATATATATATATATATATATATATATATATATATATATATATTAAATGCACTGCAGCTAACTGAATCACCTGCCTGCTCAATCTAACTGACACTCTGTCTCTGTCCACGCCAACAACACACTACACAGGGCCAACAGTCTCCTACATATATACATATATATATATATATCCACTGCATCCAGTCTAGCCAAGCCTATCTCCTTTTTTTTCGGCAGCTGGCTGTGTTGAGCCACAACATGCAGAAGAGTTGGTGGAGTGGATAACAAAGCCGTCCTCATCCTCTGTCACCCAGGCTCAGAGTAGTTTGCCTGCCAATGCAGCTGCCACAGCGGCCTATTCCATCGGCTTCATGTCATCAGTCAATCCTTCCCTAGCCCCACCATCATGCACGGAGGAGTCCCCCGAACTGTTCGACCACAGTGTCGGGTACATGTTGCTGGAGGATGCGCAGCGTTTTGAAGGCTCTGATGATGGTACCCAGGTTGAGGAAGGGAGTAACGTGAGCACAGAGAGAGGAGGTGCCCAAGAAGGACAAGAAACTGGCAGTCATGTTCCCCCAGCTGCAGCATACTGCCAAGTTTGCTCCAGGGATGATGAGGTCACTGACTCTACTTGGGTGCCTGATAGAAGAGAGGAGGAGGAGGAACATCTCCAATGAGGCAGAATGCCCTCCAGAGGGCAGCTTAAGGGCAGCCACCCTATTGCATCACACTGCAGAGCTAAGCATGTGCAGGGCGCTGCTGACTCCCCGCGTATTTTGAAAAGTTGTTTGGCGTGGGCGCATTTTTAACACATGTGCAACAGATCGCACCGTTGCTGTTTGCAACATATGTCTGAAGCGTATCAAGTGTGGCCAAAACAGGAGCCGCTTGGGCAACACATGCTTGGCCAGACATATGATGACCTCACATGCAGTCTGTTGGCAAGCGTACCTAAAAGACCCACATGAAAGAAGAAGGCGGACCTCTCCTTGCTCCTCATCAGCTGGGATCTCCAACCCCACTATACCTTCAGTCCTCTCAGAAACCTGCACTGAGAGGAATGAAGGTGTAGAATTAGGTGTCCCAAGTACTTGCGGGAAATCTGCTAGCGGTACACCAACATCCGATTGTTGCAGGCAAATTTCCATACCCCTGTTGCTTAATCATAGAAGGAAATTTGGTCCTAGCCATCCACATGCTCAGCGGCTGAATGCTAGCTTGGCTAAATTGCTAGCACTGCAACTGCTGTCTTTTCAGCTGGTAGACTCTGCCCCCATTTGTGAATTTGTGGAATGTGCGGTACCTCAGTGGCAGGTTCACAAACTCCATTTCTTTTCACGGAAGACCATTCCGGTTCTCTACCAGCATGTGGAAGGCAATGTCTTGGCCTCGTTGGACAGAGTGAAAAATATGGAGTAATGCCTGGATCAACCGATTATAAATACCTTACAAAGAGGTAGTATATATAAATCTACATATAGTTCAGTGCATCTATCCAAGTCTCATTCACATAGAATACTATGTCAATGCAGTTCTGATGGCCTAGAAAAATCTAGCAAAAAAGTGAGAAAATAAAGTTCTCTCAAAGTAGACCAAAACAGACCACTATGGATGGTACAATGAACTTTAATCATAGAAATACACACAGCAATAGTTAATCAAAAAGGGGTGACAGATAGATGGATTGGTTTACACAATTAAAAAATAAGACAACAGCTGAGCCAGAGTTTGCACTTGAGCTACTGGCCTGTCCTGCATCAAATGCACATTCAGTGCTGCTGGAGGCTTTGTAACTGATCACAGAGTGCGCCTGTCCACAGACTCTGTTGATCGGCTCACTTTCATAAAAATGAATCAGTCTTGGATCACCAGCTACCAAGCACCTGATTCTGATGTAACTAATTGATTTTTCTATGGATGTGGGATCCCTTGAAGACTGCCTATGCTGAGTGACTATCCTATTATGCTGAGTGACTATCATATTCCTCCTCAATGTTCATGTTGATAGCTTCTAAGAATATTTTTGTTTCAGGGCACTACCACCACTGCCTAAGGCCCAATTTTTCTGCCCCTGTTTACATGCCCCTGTTAATTACAATTTTTGATCTAATATTTCACAGCAGGGCCTGTTTGTAACGCCACTACTAACTTTGCTCTAAGCACATCCACAGCTGGTTCCTTCCCTGACAACTGCGATCCGTCTCTTTGAATTTCTTTTCACTTCTTCTGTGCCTTGCGCTCCACGCTGGTTGCGGAAGTGCGCCACCTAGCTGTACTTCCTGATGCGCTCCAGCGCGGCCTATTTAAACCCCCAGCACTGACAGTATGGCGTTCCTCTATTGTGTCAGGACGCCACTGTCAGCTGGGGATCCACACCAACTCGCTCTGACCTACATCACCCTGTACCGGACCACCAGGACTTCTAGCTGGGCTCAACTGCTCACATCAGCCAGGAATCTTCAGAACCTCCGTGCGATCCCTGCATCCTATAACCGCAAGTACTCTGCTAATATCACCATGTATTGTGCAGCTCATCCCATGCCTGAACGTTGCTCTCATGCCTGTGATTCACTACTAAAGTTACCAACTATTGTAGAGCTCTCCTCAAGCCTGATCTATAGCTCTCATGTCTGTCTTCACTGCTAATGTTACCAAGTATTGTGCAGCTCTCCCCATGCCTGATCGTATGCTCTCATGCCTGTGATTCACTGCTAAAGTTACCAAGTATTATGGAGCTCTCCTCAAGCCTGATCTATAGCTGTCAAGTCTGTCCTCAGTGCTAATGTTACCAAGTATTATGGAGCTCTCCCCATGCCTGATTGTTTGCTCTCATGCCTATGTTCACTGCTAATATCACAAAGTATTGCTGATTACATCTTATGCTTGTTCAGTACCTTCCATGCTATTAATAGTGTAATGCACCTAAGTCCTGCTCAGTACTACACATCTCATTAATCTGTGCTATTGGTGTCAAATACTATTTACAACCAATCTTGTCAATCAGGTACTGTCTACTTACCCATAAACTGTGATACTCAGACCAAGCAGTCCACAGGGACTCCACATTAGTCTAAACTATACAAAGACCACTGATCCCTCTCACCCTGGCCAGAGAGACCCCTAGTGTACCGTCCTGTTACTGCATCTACTCTAATTCCCTTTACCTTTGACGTCTCTAAATACAAGTTTTTCTTTAATGTCGCCTATGCCGGAATAAGCGCCATTTACCTTACTGAGGCTGTGATGATAGAACCCCAACTCTGAACTAAGTTAATAGTGAAACCTGGGTTCGTACCTGAGAAGTCTCCGCAGTTGCGATCCATAGATCTAAACCCAATTTGGCGTATCGTTACACTGTTCCTGCACCCACCAAGAGTAACGGTGAGGGCTTACAGTGTTCTGGTACCACCAAAACCTAAGGCACAATTTTCCCCTACTTGCAAACATCTGACTTACAAACGACTCCGACTTACAAACGGAGGGAGACAACAGGAAGTGAGAGGAAATCTACCCCTAGGAAGGGAAATTCTCTCCTGTAAGAGTTAATATGGGAAAAAGGTGTCTCCTCTCCACTGATGCTTTATCACCAATCCTTGTTTCCCTAATAACCCCAAATTTTCAAAATCCAATTGTCATTGGGACAGAAAGTGAGGTGAAATCTTCTGAACACGGGGCACAGACAGCAAATCAAATGTTACAGGGGTGATAACCCTTCCCTATGTTTTCCAAAAAGCTTAACATTCGATTTATTGGCTGGAGCTACACTTACAAAATGTACCAGTTCCAAATTACAAACAGATTCAACTTAAGAACAAACCTCCAGTCCCTGTCTTGTTTGTAACCCGGGGACCGCCTGTATACTGCTGTTCAGAGTATATAGAGCCTGCGGGCACTTTTGATTTTTCACGTTCGGGCCCCATAAACTTTAACGGTGTTCGAATGTTCGCACAAACTTTCGGTCCATTCGCTTGTTCTGCCGCGAACCGAACCGGGAGGTGTTAGGCTCCTCCCTACTCACTGGACTTCCAGATTCAGTGGCCACTGAATCTCCTGAGCTCTTCTACAGCTAACCCGCTGTATATTCCTCAAGCGTCACCCCCGCTATCCTGCTGGGCCCCTGGTTTGGCACTTACTGATGGTCCTCAAGTGTCACCCCCGCTATCCTGCTGGGTCCCTGGC
Organism: Rana temporaria; assembly: GCF_905171775.1. NCBI lineage: Eukaryota > Metazoa > Chordata > Amphibia > Anura > Ranidae > Rana > Rana temporaria. The sequence continues at coordinate 676,682 of NW_024404450.1, forward strand.
TTGGCACTTACTGATGCTCCTCAAGCGTCACCCCCTCTATCCTGCTGGGCCCCTGGCTTGGCACCTGCTGAAGCTTTCCCTCTTCTTCACTGTCCCAGGCTTGTGAGAAGATTGCTCTGGTACTGGCTCCAGCTTACTAACTGTAGTCTCCGGTAACAAGGTGGATGGTGCCTTAGTGGCGACAGCTTCCCCTCCACCTCCGACCACAACTGGTTCCCCGCTCGGCTGAACCTTTACTCTCGGTTGGAATCCAATCCTGCAGTCCCAACCCTGCGCTGCTTCTCTTGCTCCTGGATAGGCCTCAGGCTTCTGGCCTAGCAACCCGGGCGACATAACACACGTCCACAATAAGCAAGTATAACTACCACCTAGTGAACTCAATTTATTAGCCACCCTTCCTAAACACCAGGGTGCTACATGTTCATTACATACTCCTGACCCCTGCACTATATACTGTATGTTGTACATTACATACTCCTGACCCCTGCACTATATACTCTATGTTGTACATTACATACTCCTGACACCTGCACTATATACTGTATGTTGTACATTACATACTCCTGACCCCTGCACTATATACTCTATGTTGTACATTACATACTCCTGACACCTGCACTATATACTCTATGTTGTACATTACATACTCCTGACCCCTGCACTATATACTCTATGTTGTACATTACATTATCCTGACCCTCGTCCTATAATCCCCTCATCACTGTCACTCCTACAAAAGACAGATCTCGTTGTTTCCTCACTCTCTGACTAAGGTCCATGAATAAAGAAATGATCTGGTAGGAGATCAGAGGAGCCATTTACTAGTTACCTTGAGGGGAGAATTGTAAGATCCTCAGAGACAAAGCTGCCTGATGTGGGCGGAGTCCTGGTTTAGGGGAACCAATCAGCTCATGTCTAGTAATAATCTTTGTATTTCTATTTTAGTAGATGGACGGGAGATGAGGAAAACCTCAGAGGATTGTCTCACTTTGTCTCCAGACTGTAAAGTAGAAGATGAGGACATCACACAGTATAGTCCAGGAGAAAACCTGACTACCTCACATGTCCATCCGGCACCACACAGTGTAGATGGACCATCGTATTCCTCTTATCCTGAGGAACCTCAGACTGTGCGGGACCGTGCCGGACCATCGTATTCCTCTTATCCCGAGGAACCTCAGACTGTGCGGAATGGTACCGGACCATCGTATTCCTCTTATCCTGAGGAACCTCAGACTGTGAGGGACGGTGCCGGGCCATCATATTCCTCTTATCCTGAGGAACCTCAGATTGTGCGGGACGGTGCCGGACCATCGTATTCCTCTTATCCTGAGGAACCTCAGACTGTGCGGGACGGTGCCGGACCATCGTATTCCTCTTATCCTGAGGAACCTCAGACTGTGCGGGATGGTGCCGGACCATCGTATTCCTCTTATCCTGAGGAACCTCAGACTGTGCGGGACGGTGCCGGACCATCGTATTCCTCTTATCCTAAGGAACCTCAGACTGTGAGGGACGGTGCCGGGCCATCATATTCCTCTTATCCTGAGGAACCTCAGATTGTGCGGGACGGTGCCGGACCATCGTATTCCTCTTATCCTGAGGAACCTCAGACTGTGCGGGATGGTGCCGGACCATCGTATTTCTCTTATCCTGAGGATCCTCAGACTGTGCGGGATGGTGCCGGACCATCGTATTACTCTTATCCTGAGGAACCTCAGACTGTGAGGGATGGTGCCGGACCATCGTATTCCTCTTATCCTGAGGAACCTCAGACTGTGCGGGACGGTGCTGTCTTTCCAACACATAAGAGGTTTCCATGTCCTGAGTGCGGGAAATGTTTTTCAATTGACTCCCAGCTTTTCAGACATCAGAGATCTCACACGGGGGAGAAGCCTTTTTCCTGTTCTGAGTGCGGGAAATGTTTTTCAGAGAAGTCCAGTCTTTCCAAACATCAGAGATCTCACACGGGGGAGAAGCCTTTTTCCTGTTCTGAGTGTGGGAAATGTTTTTCAGAGAAGTCCAGTCTTTCCACACATCAGAGATCTCACACGGGGGAGAAGCCTTTTTCCTGTTCTGAGTGCGGGAAATGTTTTTCAGATAAGTCCTATCTTTCCACACATCAGAGATCTCACACGGGGGAGAAGCCTTTTTCCTGTTCTGAGTGTGGGAAATGTTTTTCAGATAAGTCCAGTCTTTCCACACATCAGAGATCTCACACGGGAGAGAAGCCGTTTTCCTGTTCTGAGTGCGGGAAATGTTTTTCAGGGAAGTCCAGTCTTTCCACACATCGGAGATCTCACACGGGGGAGAAGCCTTTTTCCTGTTCTGAGTGTGGGAAATGTTTTTCACAGAAGTCCGATCTTTCCAAACATCAGAGATCTCACACGGGGGAGAAGCCGTTTTCCTGTTCTGAGTGTGGGAAATGTTTTTCAGAGAAGTCCAGTCTTTCCAAACATCAGAGATCTCACACGGGGGAGAAACCTTTTTCCTGTTCTGAGTGCGGGAAATGTTTTTCACAGAAGTCCTGTCTTTCCGCACATCAGAGATCTCACACGGGGGAGAAGCCTTTTTCCTGTTCTAAGTGTGGGAAATGTTTTTCAGTGAAGTCCAGACTTAACAGACATCAGAGATCTCACACGGGGGAAAAGCCATTTTCCTGTCCTGAGTGCGGGAAATGTTTTTCAGAGAAGTCCAGTCTTTACAGACATCAGAGATCTCACACGGGGGAGAAGCTGTATTCCTGTTCTGAGTGCGGAAAATGTTTTTCAGATAAGTCCCATCTTTCCAGACATCAGAGATCTCACACGGGGGAGAAGCCGTATTCCTGTCCTGAGTGAGGGAAATGTTCCTCACTGAAGTCCTGTCTTCCTGTACATCAGGGATCCCACACAACCCTCGAGGTGTATTAGTGAGTGCGGGAAATGTCTTGTATGTGAATGTTGCTGGACATGTGGGGAAGAAGCACACCCTGATATACGGGTGAAACTCGAAAAATTTGAATATGGTGCAAAAGTTCATTTATTTCACTAACGCAACTTAAAAGGCGAGACTAATATATGAGAGAGACTCATTACATGCAAAGCAAGAGGGTTCAAGCCGTGATTTGTCATCATTGTGATGATTGTGGCTTCCAGCTCATGAAAACCCCAAATCCACAATCTCAGAAAATTCCAATATTCCATGCAATCAATAAAACACGGATTGTACAGAGAAGGATATCGCACCTCTGAAAAGTAGAAGCTGCGTATTAATTGTGTGAAAATAGTGCAGTGCTGCGTATCTATAAATCTTATAGAAACAAATAATTATACATTCTATAAAACTATTTATGAAAAAATAAATAAATGATAAAAAAACAGTTCATATGGAGGTTTCCAAAGCTGTCACCGCTGTGAAAAATCCGATTTAAATGGATCCAATATTCAGTGCGCACCCCCACCTGCTAAAATGCATGCTCACCTCAAGGGTGAGTATAAAACTCATAGACAGATCACTCCTCGTGTCCGATCACGATCCGTCCACTTTACCAATGGTAGTAATTCCTACAGTCTCCAGACTGCACCTCTGTGTGGGGAATCAACGTATAAATTGTCTCCAAACACCACCTTCCTCCATTCACTTATTAATAATCAATTCCACTTCTATATCCCGGGGGGAAGGACATGAAAGAAAAAACACAAGTACCATAGTGCTCTCTGCTTCTGAATTTATTATAAAAGACCCCCCCCTAAAAAGTTACACAGGAACAAAAATTGTCTCTGGACAGCTGCACTCTGAACAAATTGTCGCCTTTAGTAAAAGAAGGACAGCACTACAAGTCACAGCAAAATAAAACCCGACTGCTGACGCGTTTCGCACTGAAACTAGTGCTTAGTCATAGCTAGAGTCCCCTAAAAAGTTACACTTACAAGAAATAACAATAAAAACAGCAAGTATCAAATCACCAGCTCATCCACCACCGATCTAGACCCACGGCGCTTCGCCTGACATCACAGATAGGGCTTCTCCCTTCTAAACGCGTGTCGGCCTCTCGTTGGCCTTCATCAGTAGATGGGTGGGTCAAATGAGGTGAAACCTTATATACCTGCCTGTTGCCTAGGCAACCCTTCAGGCATCACCACAGTCTGTGAGGACACTCCCTCTTCCTGTGACTACAGAGCTCACATTCATAGAGCTGGAGAGCGTGTCACCCAAATCTGCAAACCAGCAGGGCGCTCTCACTCGATCACACCGCTGAGCTCCGTGGTAATGTCCCGTTACAATCTAATCTCCACATGAGTGAGCGATGTATCGCCATATACATACAATAAAAAAACAAGTCTAAAATAAAATGAAAAGATGTTCCTATGTATATCTTTATCTACCGGGACAAATTCTATCTTTATTAGGACCTTGTTGTCCATTCATTAAAAATTATTATAGAAAACATAAATATGTATGAATCAATCACATGTATGAAAAATCAATTGTACACCGATCCTAAAAAATAATAATAATATATAAAACTACGGCTTGTCCAGGATTTGAACACGGGACCTCTCGCATCCCGAGCGAGAATCGTCCCCCTAGACCAGGGATATGCAATTAGTGGACCTCCAGCTGTTGCAAAACTACAAGTCCCATCATGCTTCTGACTCTGGTGTCATGCTTGTGGCTGTCAGAGTCTTGCTATGCCTCATGGGAATTGTAGTTCTGCAACAGCTGGAGGTCCGCTAATTGCATATCCCTGCCCTAGACCAACAAGCCGAGTTACCCCTCCCACATTTCATGAGCTTATATCACTTTATAAACATATTACAATAAATCATTAATAAAATCTAATGTGAATGTCGATCGGCGGTGAGTGAGCTGGTGATCTGATACTTGCTGTTTTTATTGTAAGTGTAACTTTTTAGGGGGGGTTTTATAATAAATTCAGAAGCAGAGAGCACTATGGTACTTGTGTTTTTTCTTTCATGTCCTTCCCCCCGGGATATAGAAGTGGAATTGATTATTAACCACTTAAGGACCGGGGCCTGTTTTTCAGACTTTGTCCTTTCAAGATTAAACAGTTTTTTTTTGCTAGAAAATTACTTAAAACCCCCAAACATTATATATATATTTTTTTCTAACAACCTAGAGAATAAAATGGCGGTCATTGCGATACTTTTTATCTCACCGTTTTTGTGCAGCGGTCTTACAAGCGCACTTTTTTTGGGAAAAAAATCACTTTTTTGAATAAAAAATAAGACAACAGTAAAGTTAGCCCAATTTTTTTTTATATTGTGAAAGATAATGTTACACCGAGTAAAATGATACCCAACATGTCACGCTTCAAAATTGCGCCCGCTCGTGGAATGGTGTCAAACTTTTACCCTTACAAATCTCCGTAGGCGACGTTTAAAAAATTCTATAGGTTGCATCTTTTGAGTTACAGAGGAGGTCTAGGGCTAGAATTATGTTGGCCATTGATAGCAGGAGAAAAATAAAAATGGAGTCATTCCCTCATTGGCTGAGTACATTTTGTGGTGGAAGATTTCACAGACATTTAGGGATCTATTATAAAACAAATTGTAGAATGAATGTGACACGCGTTCCTCCAATCATGACAAATATGGGATCATCGGCTCCATCTAGTGGCAAAAATCTGCCCCTGTGGTTTTAATATTGACCATTGAGGTAAAACAGAAAATATCACATTTGGCCATTAGATGGCGCTAAGTAGCATAGAAATTATCTCCATCTAGTGGCCAAATGCAATCATTTCCATTGTAAATGAATGGAAACCGTTCGACCAGCACAGCAAATATCCTAATAACATTCATCTTTCCCCCATTCACACAGAAGGAATGTACATGGACTTTCCCCGGGGGAATTGCTATGCACATATTTTATGAATAGACCCCTAAATGTCAGGAGACGTTTATATAAAGATGGGAAGTATGGAGCAGATAAATGAATAGACCTCCTAGCAATGTTATTACCAGGCTGCAGCTAGGGGGAGCTCTAATGTGTGAGAACAGCAGAGTGATCCCATCTAGCTCACATTAACCCTTTCACTGTCAGATGTTTTTGTATTATTTTAGGCCTGAAGATTAGATAAAACCCCCAAACATATATTTTCTGAAAGCAGAGGCCCTGGAGAATAAAATGGTGGTAATTGTTAAGGTGTTCCTCGTACACAAATTTCCCCTTAATATCCGGGTTTATTTTCTCCTTTTCCCCCATTTTCTATGGTATGATCTTTTCTACAATACTTTGTTATAATAATGGAACACGTTGTGTATTGTATGACTCCGCCTCCACATTCCAGACAAGTCATTTTCCTGACCAATCGCATTTCTACCTTTTTACTATTTCCTGATTCTATGACTGTAATCTGTTTAAAAGTAAAAATTATAATAAAAAAATGTATTGAAGAGAAAAAAAAGTTGTGTGTGTCGGTGGAATGAGAAGAATTGCTGGTGGTGTTGTCACCTGTCACAGCCGTCACACCTGGTTTCCCGGCCAATGCACCAGATAAATGTTGCAGCAAAACGGCTCTTTGAGTTCTGGGAAACCAGGAATGGACTCCGGACACGGACTCCAGGAAAACAAACCTTTTATTTCACCAGGGAAAGGAGCGACTCACGCCAGGATGCCAAGTGGCCTCTTCTAGGCGTTTACAACATATAGATTTCCTCTTGTATAGACATTCCTTGGAACTTCGTAAAACATCTAAAAGCTTGTTAGCGAGTGACATCTGCGGCTTCTCAGTTATCTGTCTAATTTATCATCTACTAAGCTGTAGACATGTGCACTGACCAACCATTTCTTTGTTTTCCTTTCATTTGTTTCTTCGTTTTTCGGGTCATTAGTTATGTTCGACATTCATTCATTTGAATAAATTTGAAAATCTGTAAATTCAAACATCCGAAATAATAACAAATTATCGGTATCGGAATTTCCTTTTCAAATTTTGCTGTTAGTGAACGTAATGAATATGAATTTATCCGAAGTTACGAATTACCCGAAATAACGAATGCAACATCTAAACGAATAAAACTTAATGAATTAATAATAATAACAAAACATTTCTCTTTGTTTCTGTTATAAAATGTTGTAAATGAGTACGTTTTCTCCTTCACTGATGGGCACTGATGAGGCGGCACCAATGAGATGGTACTGGTGGGCACTGACAATGGCCACTGATATGCAGCGATGATGGGCACTCATAGGTGGCACTGATAGGCAACACTGATGGGCACTAATAGGCAGCAGTGATGGATATATATGAGTGGCACTGATATGCATCACTGATGGCACTAGCAGGCATTGCTAATGGGCACTGATTGGCATATCCCTGGTGGTCCAGGGTAGCATTCCTGGTGGGCATCCTTTGTAGGCATCCCTGGTGGTCCTGGGTGGGGGGACTACACTGATAAACAATCAGCACAGACCCCCCTGTCAGGAGAGCAGCCCATCGGCTCTCCTCTACTCTCGTCTGTCTGACGTGAGTGAGGAAAAGTTGATTAACGGCTCTTCCTGTTTACGCTGTGATTGGACACAGCTGATCATGTGGTAAAGAGCCCTCATCAGAGGCTCTTTATCGAGATCGGTGTTGCGGCCTGTCAGACTCACACACCACAACAGAGATCGCCGGGCTGTGTGCCCCGTATGGCAGGTGATCGCGGCTTATCCTGCTGGACATCATATAATGGGAAGTCAGGATAACTGAACCACTTCCCGGCCGTCATTTTGCTATAGGCCGAGTGCGAAGTGGTTAAAAAGTAACCCTGAATAATGGGCCTAGAGTGCAGTGATCAGGAGTATATCATATACAGGGGTCAGCAGTATATCATATACAGGGATCAGGAGTATATCATATACAGTGATCAGGAGTATATCATATACAGAGGTCAGGAGTATATCATATACAGGGATCAGGAGTATATCATATACAGGGGTCAGGAGTATATCATATACAGGGGTCAGGAGTATATCATATACAGGGGTCAGGAGTATATCATATACAGGGGTCAGGAGTATATCATATACAGTGGTCAGGAGTATATCCTATACAGTGGTCAGGATTATATCCTATACAGTGATCAGGAGTATATCCTATACAGTGGTCAGGAGTATATCCTATACAGAGATCAGGAGTATATCATATACAGTGGTCAGGAGTATATCATATACAGAGGTCAGGAGTATATCATATACAGTGGTCAGGAGTATATAATATACAGGGGTCAGGAGTATATCATATACAGGGGTCAGGAGTATATCATATACAGGGGTCAGGAGTATATCATATACAGAGGTCAGTAGTATATCATATACAGGGGTCAGGAGTATATCATATACAGGGGTCAGGAGTATATCGTAAGGGTCTTCTGCTGACATTAATTAGAGAGAAAAGTCTCTCCTGTACGGTTCTCTCCTTGACATATCGTAGAATGAAGCCGTATTGTTCTTTCAGTGTCATCATCCCGTGTTCTGTCCATTTCCGACACCAACATCTCCTCCACCATCCCGCTGTATTTGTTGTCTCACCATGTTTCCAATGATGGAGATCCAGAGACTGACCGGAGTCTTCTTCTCCATGTCACCAGACCACCTCTTCCTCTACTATTGGGGTGCTGGGCCTTTCTAGGACTACTCAGGACCCCCAACCTCTTCTATATGTAGCACTTCCCCCGAAGGAGCTGCTGGTTTAGATTTGGGCCTGCCGTTACCTTACTGTTCACCGCACTCATCCCAGGGGTCCCTCTTGAAGAGTTATTCACAAATGTCCGCACCAACACTTCATTTCTTTTTATTCAAGGGTTTTATTAAACAAGGTTCATCAGAGGGGTGGAGCGATAGGGGAGATTCAGGTACCTTGCTTGTGGATCACGGGTACAGTCTTAGATCCAGAGGACAAATTGGTTCCACACTGGATTCAGCAACTACCGGATAGGCCTCTCTCACTGACCTAGCAGCCGGTGCAAAGCTTGTTCAAAGTCTCTGCCACAGACTTCATGAGTGTTGTCGAGTCATCACACAGTCCTCTGCCACAAGATCATGTAACCACACACTCTGCAAAGCTCCAAAGAAAGCACACAGTCCACGGTGCCAGGATCTTTCAGCCAGGCCGGCAGCACAGTGAGGTAAATTGGCCAGGATGCGTCCTCCAATTGAGCCCCCAATTGTTCGGCTTCTTCCCTCAGGCAAGACAGCACAGGACCACCCCTGGACCAGTAGGCCCCAAAAACTCCTGGGCCTACTCTCAGTTGTGGAGCCTCAAGACTGGACCTTGACTCCTGGTGACAGCGACACCCACAGTCAAGTGGAAAATGTGCAACACAGCAGAACTCGAACAGAAACCCACAATTTGGCATAATATTCTGAGCCAACTACAGCTCAGATAACTAAATTTACAAAATAGCACCTACTCAACAGGCGCTACATATAGGATTGTGAAAATTTCTATCCTATTTACTAAGAAGCTGAAGAAGATGTCCATGATGTAGATGAGGGTTACATATAGTATGAGCAGCATCACCCTTCACTCTGTCACCAAGACCTAGTCTGGCAATGCCCAGAATGATATCAATTAGTCTCTGACCAATCTCATGGTTTGGATGGAATTTCTCCTTATATCAGTGGTCAGTGCAGTGGTCCCTTACATTGGTGACCAATGGGAGAAGGACCCTCCTATATGTCATCAGTGGGAAGACTGCCCTCCTTACAGATCATTGATGTCAGTTGTTACTGAGAGACAGAAATTGTCCATTGCTCAAGGAACCCCTAGAACCCTTTGGAGGAACCCTGGCTGAGAAAGGCAGGACTAGGCAGTAATATATTTCTCTCCCCCTTTGTGGGAGTGGAGATGACCCATCTATAAGGATATACAGTACATACACACACAGCACAAGGCCGTGTTCAGACTATGGTGTGCTTTTATGAAAGTGAGATCAGCGGCGATCCCGATTCTCACCGCTGATCTCAGGTCATACCAGGGGAGGGGGGGCAGGGTGGAAATCTCCCCCAGGGCTGGTGACACTATGCACAGCCACCGGCCGCCACTACCAAATGCTGTTTTTGCAGAGCAGGAATATGCCTGCTGGAGCTCTGTTAACACAGGTCACTGCCCCCGCTCACCTCCGCCTGTGCAGCCGTGCCTGTGTCAGCTCCGAGGTAGATGGCTGCAGAGCTATGTCTCGTCTCACACATAGCTCAGCCTCAGCGCACACCAGCGCTGACATCCCCTTCTCTCTCTGCAAAGACACGAGGAGAGATAGAGCTCATATGCTCCTCCTTCTTCTGAGTCTGCCCTGCCCACACTCCCCGGGCATGTGTGGGCACTGGACAGGAAGTTTGAACCCAAAAAAGCATCAAACCTCCATCCTGGTAAGCTCACCCTCTCTAGTCTCTCCTGCCTCTCCTGGCTACCAGTGTATAAAAAAGGGTGCTCTGACTCTGATGTAAGGGGGGCCTCTGTGCGGACTCTGATGTAAGGGGGGCCTCTGTGCGGACTCTGATGTAAGGGGGGCCTCTGTGCAGACTCTGATGTAAGGGGGGCCTCTGTGAGGACTCTGATGTAAGGGGGGCCTCTGTGCGGACTCTGATGTAAGGGGGGCCTCTGTGCGGACTCTGATGTAAGGGTTGCCTCTGTGCGGACTCTGATGTAAGGGGGGCCTCTGTGTGGACTCTGATGTAAGGGGGGCCTCTGATGTAAGGGGGGCCTCTGTGTGGACTCTGATGTAAGGGGGGCCTCTGTGCGGACTCTGATGTAAGGGGGGCCTCTGTGCAGACTCTGATGTAAGGGGGGCCTCTGTGCAGACTCTTGTGATCATGAAAAATCGAATACTGTTTTCCTCAATCCATAACTTTTCCACGCTCTATGGGCCACTTGACTGGACTTGCCCCCCAGGCCTAAGGCTGCCAGCCCTCCCCTGGGTCATACACAGTTTATGAAGCTGAGGTAATCAGCGGAGAACATGTTCTCTCCACCGATTATCTCAGCACAGTGAGAATCTGTAACTGACTGTCACAGAAACGGAAAGCAGTTTATGAAGGTGCGATCTCAGCACCTCACTGGCGATCTGTGACAGAATTCTCACTTTCTGATTCACCATCTCAGAGGTGGAGAATCCGAGAGAGAAGCCGAAGCTGGCTGAGTATTGTGGAGGAAGAAGGAAGTCTTTTGTCTTCCATGCTTCACACACAAGCAGCTATACAGTCAGATCCCATCTTCCCCCCAATACACACCCCAAAATGAGCAGCTTAGGAATTTATAGTGTGTGTATATATATATATATATATACATCATCATATAGCATATGTATATGTGTGTGTGTTTATTTCTATGTGTGTGTATATATATATTAGTCTACCTGCATTAAAATGTTAAAATGCTATTAAAGTCATTTTTATATAATTTTTTTATTTATTAGTAAAAAAAATTGTAACCCCTAAAATATGGTTTTACCCATGGACTGTTCTATTACAGTTATACGGGGTTTATATTTGTATACTTTATTAAAATGTAATGATTATAAATGTATTTTTCATTGATATGAATTGTGTATAGCTGCATTACATATGTGGGATTCCATTCATTTACTATACACCAGTCACATGTAAATAGGCACATGTATGAGCTTTAAATATTGATAAAAACAATGTTTTTTAATAATTCGGTTAATGTATATTGTTTGGTGGGAATGTAACTTTATTATGTTATTAATATGTGGTGTATAATGTGTGCTGATTCGTGTTCAGCTTTTTCTGTATTTTTCACTTCCTCATACTGTAATCCCGCTACATCACGCGAGATTACAGTGAGAGAAGCAGTTCTCAGGAGTTTCCAGCCGTTTGTAGATCGCTCCTCATCTTAACATGAGAATCGATCTACAAAGCCTCATAAACAGGCACTCAGAGGAGAGCGATCTCCCCTGAGAATGCCTGAGAACTGAATAGCGGTGTTTTACCACACTTTCATAAAATGACACCTATGAGACGTTTCTCTGGGCTGCAGTTCCTCTGATCTCCACAAGATGGTGATCTCATTTCTACCACAGAGAGAAGAAGTCTCTATGGAAGAAAGGAAGTGATGTCAGGGACAGACAGGAAGTTCCGAGTGAGAGGTGAGTCGGGAGGAATTAGAGAGGAGACGTAGCTGGAAGACGCAGAGGAGGTAATAAAATCTTATCTTCTATTTACACCCAGTAACCCCGTCATGTCCGTCCTCATAGTCATTGTGACGTCTTTTATCTCCAGCAGATGATGATAGACACATATATAGTGTGGAGACCTAGATTAACCCCTTCAGGGTCAGAACATTCCCCCACTTACAAGGCCGGAACATTCTCCTCATTTCAGTTTATACTAACAGATTATACGATAATACGGTTTGGTTTTTTTTTTTAGAGGTGGACTTATGATACTTGTGTTTGATTTTATAATCTTTATGGAGGAGGAAATAACTATTCCTGATGTCTGTGAAGGTTCAACACAAGGGATGTGTCTGGATGGTGACTTTATCTTTGTAAGTATCAGGTGATGTCACTGTCTATTTCCCTATGTAGGAGTATTTAGAAGGACACAAGGATCTCTACAAGGACGTCATGATGGACAATCAGCCGCCCCTCACATCACCGGGTAAGAGGAGACTTCATTGTAAAGGAGAGAGCAGTACGGAGGCTCCACCTAGATCCCCCATCATCTGATAAACACATAGAAACAATGTATTCAGTCAGTGTGTGTGTTTCCTACAGATGGATCCAGTAATGGGAACCCACCAGAGAGATGTCCCCGTCCTCTGTATTCCCGGGATTCCACACAGGAAGGTCACACCATCCCCCACCATCATCAGGTAGATGAGGAACAATCACTGATAGTATCATTAGGATCTGTACATTATCTGCATTGTTACCATTGATGTCATTTTTATTCTATATTCAGAGTGGAAACCTGAGAGATCCTAAAGTTGAGGTTAAAGAAGAGATAAAAGAGGAGGATGATGAGGATGGCATGCTGGAGGAAGAACACACCACCCCCCACCATCATCAGGTAGATGAGGAACAATTATTGGTGGTTATGATTTATACACAAACATGTTTATTACAATGAATGTTTTATTCTATATTCAGAGTGGAAACCTCGGGGATGATAATATTGATGTAAAAGAAGAGTATAAAGAGGAGGATGAGGAGTATGGAGTGATGGAGGAGTTTTCAGAAGGACACAAGGATATGATGGAGCCACCTAATGCCAGGAACCCACCAGAGAGATGTCCCCGTCCTCTGTATTCCCGGGATTCCACACAGGAAGGTCACACCATCCCCCACTGTTACAAGGTTGGTGGGACGGAACATCTAGAACATGGACTGGTGGAGATGATGTGTGGATTTTGTATGTAAGTTTATATCTTACAGATGATATTCTCTCTCATTCTCTTGGTTTAGAGTGGAGATCCAATCGATATAGAATTTGAGGTGAAATCAGAAGAAGAAGAAGAGACGTATGTGAGGGATGATCAGCAGTCTATGGAGGAGGATGGAATAACGGGGACATTTATAGAGGAGGACACTCCTACAGAGATCAGCACAGGTGGGTCATTAACACTAAATCCATTCCTCCACCCATACTGCTCACTGATTGGTCCAGAGTAGGGCGGGGACTGGGTGATATCAGCCTGTAATCCCCTGGTCACTTTCCTGAGCTGTGTTCCCCGTATTCCTGTATTTCTCTCGGATAATCTTCCTTCTCTGTGCTGCAGACACAATTTATGTCTCTAGACTGGATTTATGGAGATTCCGTGGTTCAGCTGGCAGAAAAATGTTGATTTTCACCATAGGTGTTACTAGACAGCTGGGGAATATACAGTGGAACCTTGGTTAATGAGTAACGCGGTTAACGATCGTTTTGAAAGACGAGCAACTTTTTTTTTAATCATGACTCGGTTTGAGAGTGTTGTCTCGCAAAACAAGCAGAATTCAAGCTAATTGGGCGTGCAGTACTGCATTTGGCCAAAGGTGCGGTTTCGGAAATACTTGTAATCATTTGGAAATACTCCGGCGCCCCCCACCGCTGGACACATGGGGCTAGATTCATAAAGACTTACGACGGGCGTAACAGTAGATACGCCGTCGTAAGTCCGAATCCGCACTGTCGTAACTTTAAGCGTATGCTCAAACTGAGATACTCTTAAATGTTGCTAAGATACGACCGGCATAAGTCTCCTACGCCGTCGTATCTTAGCTGCCTATTTACGCTGGCCGCTAGGGGCGTGTACGCTGATTTCCGCCTAGAATATGTAAATCAGCAAGATACGCCTATTCACGAACGTACGCACGCCCGTCGCAGTAAAGATACGCCGTTTACGTAAGGCGTTTTCCGGCGTAAAGATAAACCACCAAAAAGATGGCGCAGCCAATGTTAAGTATGGACGTCGGAACCGTGTTGAATTTTTCACGTTTTATGTTGTTTGCTTAAGTCGTCCGTGAATGGGGCTGTGCGTAAGTTACGTTCACGTCGATAGCATGGATTATTTGCGGCGTAATTTTGAGCATGCGCACTGGGATACTTTCACGGACGGCGCATGCCCCATTCGTTAGAAACGTCAAATACGTGGGGTCATGAGTATTTAGCATAGTACACGCCCCCAACCAGCCTATTTTAAATTAGGCGGGCTTACGCCAGCCCAGTTACACTGCGCCGCCGTAAGTTAGAGCGCAACTTCTTTGTGAATACAGGACCTGCCGCTCTAACTTACGGCGGCGTATTGTATCTGAGATACGCTACGCCCGCCTAAAGATAGGCACATCTCTCTGAATCTAGCCCATGCAGTATTGCATGCAATAGAAGTCAATGCAGAACAAATGATCTTCTTTTCCATTGACTTCTATGGGGAAACTTGATTTGATATGCGAGTCCTTTGGATTGCAAGCATCCTCCTGGAACGGATTATTCTCGTAATCCATGTACTTAAATTTTCTGCCCATTGTCCAAATCTAGCAGGATCTCTGACAGAACAATTCTCCCATGGTCACTTGTTCTGTTGTCTGCTGTCTGTGCCGGGTGGAGGGATATGTCTGTATAGTCTCAGACCCAAGTCACTGAGTGCAGTCTCAGGAGATGGGAGGCAGCGGTGTGGGATCTCTGCAACTTGTCTCCAGTAAACATTTCACCCACCACTGATTACTGAACACCAATATTATGAGTCCTGACCCTTACCCTGTATAATTTATATTGTACATTACATACTCCTGACCCCTGCACTATATACTCTATGTTGTACATTACATCATTCTGATACTATATAGTCCTATCTGTTGTATCTTATACAATATGTTGTACATTACATAGTCCTGACTTCTTTTACACCCATTTTACCAGCTGGACATTTTATATCTGATGATTTGATTGGAGCACAGACTTTTACATGGTGATAATAATGTGATAACATCCTCAGACTTTGGAACCTTAAACAGAAAGTGATAATGAGGGAGGAGTCAATAACCCAATGATGGAGGTCTTCAGGATCAGTCCAGTCTTCATCTTGGTTGTTCCCCCCCCCCCCCCATCCTCACTCTCTGACCTCTGGTGGGGCTCAGCCCTGCTGTTATTCATGACTAAATCATGGACTAAATAAGGAAGTGCAGGACTTCTTGTGTTAGGAAAATGGTAATGAGGGATAGAGGGTGCTGCCTGATGTGGGCGGAGTCCTGGTTTAGGGGAACCAATCAGCTCATGTCTAGTAATAATCTTTGTATTTCTATTTTAGTAGATGGACGGGAGATGAGGAAAACCTCAGAGGATTGTCTCACTTTGTCTCCAGACTGTAAAGTAGAAGATGAGGACATGACACAGTATAGTCCAGGAGAAAACCCGACTACCTCAAATGTCCATCCGGCACCACACAGTGTAGATGGACCATCGTATTCCTCTTATCCTGATGAACCTCAGACTGTGCGGGACGGTGCCGGACCATCGTATTCCTCTTATCCTGAGGAACCTCAGACTGTGCGGGACGGTGCCGGACCATCGTATTCCTCTTATCCCGAGGAACCTCAGACTGTGCGGGACGGTGCCGGACCATCGTATTCCTCTTATCCTGAGGAACCTCAGACTGTGAGGGACGGTGCCAGATCATCGTATTCCTCTTATCCCGAGGAACCTCAGACTGTGCGGGACAGTGCCGGACCATCATATTCCTCTTATCCTGAGGAACCTCAGACTGTGCGGGGCGGTGCCATCCTTCCAACAGAGAAGAGGTTTTCCTGTACTGAGTGCGGGAAGGGTTTCAATTTTGAATCCGGTCTTAATAGGCATACAATAACTCACACAGGCGAGAAGCCATATTCCTGTCCTGAGTGTGGGAAATGTTTTTCAGTGAAGTCCAATCTTTACACACATCAGAGATGTCACACGGGGGAGAAGCCGTATTCCTGTCCTGAGTGCGGGAAATGTTTTTCAGTGAAGTTCAATCTTTACATACATCAGAGATCTCATACAGGGAAGAAGCCTTATTCCTGTCCTGAGTGTGGGAAATGTTTTTCTGTGAAGTCCAATCTTTCTGCACATCAGAGATCTCACACAGGGGAGAAGCTGTATTCCTGTCCTGAGTGCGGGAAATGTTTTTCAAACAAGTCCAATCTTTCAACACATCAAAGATCTCACACGGGCGAGAAGCCGTATTCCTGTCCCGAGTGTGGGAAATGTTTTTCATTAAAGTCCAATCTTTACACACATCAGAGATCCCACACAGGGGAGAAGCCATATTCCTGTCCTGAGTGCGGGAAATGTTTTTCAGTGAAGTACAGTCTTTTCATACATCAGAGATCTCACACAGGGAAGAAGCCGTATTCCTGTCCTGAGTGCGGGAAATGTTTTTTACAGAAGTCCAATCTTTACACACATCAGAGATCTCACACAGGAGAAAAGCCGTATTGCTGTCCTGAGTGCGGGAAATGTTTTTCAGACAAGTCCAGTCTTTTCACACATCAGAGATCTCACACAGGGAAGAAGCCGTATTCCTGTGCTGAGTGCGGGAAATGTTTTTCAGTCAAGTCCAGTCTTTTCACACATCAGAGATCTCACAAGGGGGAGAAGCCGTATTCCTGTCCTGAGTGCGGGAAATGTTTTTCACAAAAGTCCCATCTTTACAGACATCAGAGATCTCACACGGGGGAGAAGCCGTATTCTTGTCCTGAGTGCGGGAAATGTTTTTCAGAGAAGTCCATTCTTTCCACACATCAGAGATCACACACGGGGGAGAAGCCGTATTCCTGTCCTGAGTGCGGGAAATGTTTTTCAAAGAAGTCCAATCTTTACACACATCAGAGATCTCACATGGGGGAGAAGCCGTATTCCTGTCCTGAGTGCGGGAAATGTTTTTCAGATAAGTCCCATCTTTACAGACATCAGAGATCTCACACGGGGGAGAAGCCACTTCCCTGTCCTGAGTGAGGGAATTGTTCCTCACTGAAGTCCTGTCTTCCTGTACATCAGGGATCCCACACAACCCTCGAGGTGTATTAGTGAGTGCCTTGTATATGAATGTTGCTGGACATCACAGCTCTCATGTGGGGAAGAAGCACACCCTGATATACACCTCAGATATACTCCATGGCTGATCTTCATCATGTAATAAACAGTTCCAGGGGTGTGGACATTTAAATAAAAACTTTTTCAAGGGACTAAATCGTGGTCCCAATCTTCTTGTCCCTTATGACGATCTCTTTGTCCTTATGAGGATCTCTTTGTCCTTATGAGGATCTTTGTCCCTTATGAGGATCTCTTTGTCCCTTATTATGATCTCTTTGTCCCTTATGAAGATCTTTTTGTCCCTTATGATGATCTCCTTGTCCCTTATGAGTATCTCCTTGTCCCTTTATGATGATCTTTTTGTCTCTTATGACGATCTCCTTGTCTCTTATGACGATCTCCTTGTCTCTTATTATGATCTCTTTGTCCCTTATGATGATCTCCTTGTCTCTTATGACGATCTCCTTGTCTCTTATGACGATCTCCTTGTCTCTTATGACGATCTCCTTGTCTCTTATGACGATCTCCTTGTCCCTTATGATGATCTCCTTGTCTTTTATGACGATCTCCTTGTCCCTTATGATGATCTCCTTGTCCCTTTATGATGATCTTTTTGTCTCTTATGACGATCTCCTTGTCTCTTATGACGATCTCCTTGTCTCTTATTATGATCTCCTTGTCCCTTAGGATAATCTCCTTGTCTCTTATTATGATCTCCTTGTCCCTTATGATGATCTCCATGTCTCTTATTATGATCTCTTTGTCCCTTATGATGATCTCCTTGTCTCTTATGATGATCTCATTGTCCCTTATGATGATCTCCTTGTCTCTTATGACGATCTCATTGTCCCTTATGACGATCTCATTGTCTCTTATGACGATCTCATTGTCTCTTATGACGATCTCATTGTCCCTTATGACGATCTCCTTGTCTCTTATTATGATCTCCTTGTCCCTTATGACGATCTCATTGTCTCTTATGACGATCTCATTGTCTCTTATGACGATCTCTTTGTCCCTTATGATGATCTCATTGTCCCTTATGATGATCTCCTTGTCCCTTATGATGATCTCTTTGTCTCTTATGACGATCTCATTGTCTCTTATTATGATCTCCTTGTCCCTTATGAGGATGTCTTTGTCCCTTATGATGATCTTTTTGTCTCTTATGACGATCTCCTTGTCCCTTATGATGATCTTTTTGTCTCTTATGACGATCTCCTTGTCCCTTATGATGATCTCTTTGTCTCTTATGACGATCTCCTTGTCCCTTATGATGATCTCCTTGTCTCTTATGACGATCTCCTTGTCTCTTATTATGATATCCTTGTCCCTTATGATGATCTCTTTGTCTCTTATGACAATCTCCTTGTCCCTATGAGGATGTCTTTGTCCCTTATGATGATCTCTTTGTCTCTTATGACAATCTCCTTGTTCTGATAAAAAATTTTTTTTTTTAACCAAAACCGTATGTAAATCTGAGGTGCTTTTAGGAATGTTGGGGCTTTTATAACTTGGGTGCTCCGTACAAGCGCATGCTGAGCAGACAAATCACGCTCCGGTGTCCGCTCCATTAAAGGAAACGTCCAGCCTTTTCTTTTAGGAGCCTGGAAAGCATTGCAGCCATGATGTGCTGTCTGGTGCTATGCAGGACTCCTGTAGACTGTCCGTGTAATCTGTCTGTCTGTACATTATACGGGAAGGCAGATACAGTGACAGGAAGAACCAATCACCTACCAGAGAGCTCAGCAGCGGTGTGGGAGTTCACTGAAAACTACAAGCCGACATCGGCAAAGGACAGAACTCTGTGAATGAATGTCACGGGAGCGCTCTTTTCATAAAGTGACAGCCGGTACGGGGAACTTCTCCCCGCACTGCTGTCACACAGAGGACTCGGATCGCTGAGCCGCTGCAGGAACAGGAACATCTAACATCTTCCCGAAGGGGAACGTTTCCTTTAACCCTTTCACTTCCAAAGCTGTCTTAGGTTTTCTTTTTGCACACATTTAAAAAATAATTTTAGGCCTGAAGATTATATAAAACCCCCAAATATTATATATTTTCTGAAAGCAGACACCCTGCTTTACAATTGTGGACAATTTATGTCACACAATATTACTGCAACAGTCTAGGAAATGCAAAATATCAATAAAAAACACACTAAAGTTCATTTTAAGGGACCCAAAAACACAATAAATTACCCATTTTTTTGTAGAATATAAAAGCTGAGGTTACACCGAGGAAATAGATACCCAACATGTCAAACCTTAAATTTGTGTGCGCCTGTGAAATGGTGACAGACTTCAGTACCCAATATTTTCTATAGGTGATACATTAAAAGCCCCCTATAGGTCATCAGTTTAGTGTTACGGAGGAGGTCTGGTGATAGAATTATCGCTCTCATTCCGGTGTGTGTAGCGATATGTAACATGTATCACAGTCAATGTTTTTAGGCGCAGGCACCCCAATGTGTGAGTTTATGTTTGTATATGTGGAGATGGGGGGGCATCAAATTGTTTTGGGGGGAAGCTTGGGTGAAACTTTAATTTTGTACAAGTAAAAAAATATATCATTTTTATTTTCATTTGATGGAAAACTTTCAACCAGCTCAGCAGATTTCATTCCTTCAAAGATATATTTTTTTACTTACCTTTTTTTCATGCACATGTCTATTATCCCGCTAATCTTTATAACTCATGACCAGCTGACTGTGTAAGCTCCTTTGACCCGCCATTTATCACCGTCTCCTTGCTATGTCCCCCAAGTATTGTGTAAGTGCCACAGATGATAATTTACAATGTTATAAAACTATGAGATTGCTCTGTATTTATATTCTGTATGTTTTTTAGTTAGGCTGATTTTCTTTGCTGTCAAGGCATAAAAAGTCCTGAAGAAGTTTATTGATGTGAAACGCGTCAAACCTATTGGACAATTCAGCAATTTTATAAATGAGTCATTATGAATATATATGGCCTAATGTTTTTGATGGATTTGTTCCCATGTGGTTTTAACACATCATAATATTTGTAAGATTTATATTTTATATAATTTTTATGTTTGTCTTTTTCATACCAATAAAGTCCGACATACAAGGTTCTTTCTGAAATTGTATATATATTGGGTGTGGTACATTTTATAAAAGCCAAATCTTCCTCTTTTTTTAACTATAAAAAAAAAGTTGAATGAATGTGAGCGGCGTTCACCCAGCTGTGATGAATATTGGATGTATTTTATTTCATACTCTGATTTCCTTGGCTCCATCTAGTGGCCATAATGCAGTATTGCACTAATTGAGGTATTTCAGGAAAAATACCCGATTATGGCCACTAGATGGAGCTGATGATCATAGGAAATCACTTTGTTACAATATGGCCAGAATATGTAATGGCTGATGAGTGATTGTCACATTCATCCCATGAATTTTCTATAAGTAGACCCCTTAGTTTCCTTCATCAGACATGTCTTCATACAGATAACGGAGGTCATCCTCATACACTGGTGAGTACAGAACACACCGAAGGATAGAAGATAATCAAAGCAACAAAATGAATCCAACTATTGATTTAATCCTGATTTGCATTTGGCCATTAGATGGCGCCACGTATCATAGGAGTTATCTCCATCTAATGAACAAATGTAACATTGTTTATTTTCATTGGATGGAAAACTTTCATGCAGCTCAGCAGATCTCTTCATTCCTTCAATCCCCCCATTCACACAGAAGGGATGTCCATGCATTGTCACCGGGCAGATTGCTATGTAAATTATTTATGAATAGACCCCTAAATGTCAGGAGACGTTTATATAAAGATGGGAAGTATGGAGCAGATAAATGAATAGACCTCCTAGCAATGTTATTACCAGGCTGCAGCTAGGGGGAGCTCTAATGATTAGAGTGTGACCACAGCAGAGTGATCCCATCTAGCTCACATTAACCCTTTCACTGCCAGAGCTGGTTTTACATTATTTTTGCACACATGGTAAAATGCAGGTTTTGGGCCTGAAGATTAGATAAAACCCCCAAACATATATTATCTGAAAGCAGAGGCCCTGGAGAATAAAATGGTGGTGATTGTTAAGGTGTTCCTCGTACACAAATTTCACCTTCATATCCGGGTTTATTTTCTCCTTTCCCCCATTTTCTATGGTGTGATCTTTTCTATAACACTTTGTTATACATAAAATAGAGGAAAAATGAGTGTAATAACCACAACAATACCTCTCCATTCACATTGGCGCCATGGTGAAAATATACAAACAGTAAAAAAATGTGAAAAGATGTGCAAACATCACATTCCAAACATTCCTCAAACAAAGTCCATCAATAAGTGTGAAGAAGAAATCGCTCCACTCCCTTATATATACACCACTTAGTGCTTGTGTCACCCCTCCCCCCCTCTGGGCACCACTCCCCGGTACTATATGCCCCCCACTTAATGGGTGGGAACACACACATTATACACAATTTTAAGGTAAAATATAAAAGATGAGGTTGTGATGAGTAAATAGATACCAAACATGTCGAGTAATAAAATTGTGTGTGCCGGTGACATGGAAAAATACTACAGTACCTAAACATCTCCATAGGAGGCGCTTTCCTGCTCATCAGTTTAGAGATAAGTGTGATCTCTGGTGGTAGAATTATTCCTATCACTCCGACATTCGTGGTGATCCCTCACATGTGTGGTGCAATCACGCTTTACATACACATATACACAGGATGGGGGTGTGTGCAGGTCAATGGGGGTTACTTTTCATTTTTTTATTTACATTTTATCATCATTTTTATTTTACTTTTTTTTATTTATTTAGCTGTATTGCTATCAGAAGGCGTTAACAAACTCCCATGTGATATTATTGGGAAGCTGACAGGTCCTCTTTATGAGACATGGGGGGTGTATTAGACCTCCAATGTCTCCTCTACCCTCCATTGCACAGCTGGCGCTCGGTTAGATTCTTCCTTGGCGGTTTCATCTAGGGAATGATGGTTTAGAAACAGAAAACACTCAGAGCCTGAGGACTGCTGGCTTCATTCAGTGCAGAGGAGATCGGGGGATGGATGGTCACCAGTCCCCTCCCTTTGGTCTCCTGAAGCCGCTGGATGTGGTCTTGGGGTACCAGGATGAGAGGGAGAGCCCAGGAACCACATTGGAGGATCATGGCGGGGGGACCAGGCTGCCTGCAGTGTAAATGGGATCAGCCGGCTATACAGCCCCCCGGATCACTCTTATGCCGTGTACAGACGATCGGACATTCCAACAACAAATGTTTGATGGGAGCTTGTTGTCGGAAATTCCGACCGTGTGTAGGCTCCATTGGACATTTTCTGTCGGAATTTCCGACAACAAAAATTTGAGAGCTTGTTCTCAAATTTTGCGACAACAAAATTCATTCTCGGAAAATCTGATCGTGTGTGGACAATTCCGACGCATAAAATTTCACGCATGCTCTGAATAAAGTATGAGATGGAAGCATTCGGTCTGGTAAACCTAGCGTTCGTAATGGAGAAAGCAGATTCGTCACGCTGTAACGGACTGAAAAGCACAAGGCTGAAAAGCGCGAATCGTCTCTCACAAACCTCTACTAACACGACTGGTATTGAACTTTCCTTTAATAGTGCCATCGTATGTCACCGCGTTCAGAATTTCCAACAACATTTGTGCGACTGCGTGTATGCAAAACAAGTCAACATCTGTCGGAAAAAGGTCAACGGTTTTGTTGTCGGAATGTCCGATCGTCTGTATGCGGCATTACTGTGCACCTGGGAGCCGACTGAAGAAAACAAGCTTCTAATTAACCCTTCACTCTCTGGGTGTACTATGTACCTCCAAAGAGCTGAGCTGGTTAAATAACATGTCTGGGGGGTCCTAATCTTGGGGTGGTTTACTAATCCTGGGGGGTCCTAATCCTGGGGTGGTGTACTAATCTTGGGGGGTCCTAATCCTGGGGTGGTGTACTAATCTTGGGGGGTCCTAATCCTGGGGTGGTGCACTAATCTTGGGGGGTCCTAATCCTGGGGTGGTGTACTAATCCTGGGGGGTCCTAATCCTGGGGTGGTGTACTAATCTTGGGGGGTCCTATTCCTGGGGTGGTGTACTAATCTTAGGGGGTCCTAATCCTGCCTATGAAGGGACATCTCTGTGATGCATAGAAAGTGCTGCAGCTGTGCAGACAACTACAAAAGAAAAGATGTTTTAAAACTTACCAAAACAGCACACTGACCCCCTGAGGTTCTTCTATGTATTTGGGGGGCCTTTGGAGGTCTGTGTTCTGTTTAAAAAAAAAAAAGAAGCCGGCAATGAAATGTCCACAGAATGTGAAAACTTCAACTTGGATTCTGTGTCTCTCCACTCCTCCTCCTCCAGATTCTGGGACTGTGATTTCCAAATGAAATGCAACATTTTCCACACCCCGTGATGATTTGGGAAGACATGTCATCTGCTGGTGTTGGTCCTCTGTGTTTTATCAAGTCCAAAGTCAGCCCAGCCCTCTACCAGGAAATTCTAGAGCCCTTCATGCTTCCCTCTGCTGACCAGCTTTATGGAGATACTGATTTCATTTTCCAGCAGGACTTGGCACCTCCCACACTGCCAAAACTACCAATACCTGGTCACATGATCATGGGATCATTGTGCTTGATTGGCCAGCAAACTCGTCTGACTTAAACCCCATAGAGTTCAAAAAGAGATAAAAGTAAACCAACCACAGGATGGAACTGTGGGTGTCTTAGAATAGTACAGTGCCACGTCCTAACTATATTGAAGGAATTAATGTTGGAGAGGAACAAGGATGGACTTTATAGGCACTAATAGTTGAAAAAAGTACGTTTTATTGATGCAATCCCACAAGGGTTATTGGATCAACATTACAGTGGATACATTTATAAAATACATTAAAAACAAAGAAATAATTATCACAAAAAATTGTAATAATTCACAAAGGATTAAATTAAAGCAATACTGGTCCAAGAGAGACATCAAAAACTTATGATGGCTAGCATGTATAGTGGTAGATTTCAAACAAGCTCTACATGTTTCGCGGATGGCCGCTTCTTCGGGAGCTATTGGTATTTCATCCACGGTAATGGATAGGGTTTTATATGAAACCCCATAGAGAGTACTGATTAGGGTAGATAAAATGTCAATCGGTCCGGGTGATATGGCAGCTGGAGATATATCCAAAGAAGAGCCAATAAGTAAGCTTGTTGGTCAGGAAATTTGATAAATAGAGATGTTGAAAACATCAGAAAGCATGTTAATGTAAGAGGGACAGTTGTCTCAGAGGATTTAGATATTTAATTCTAAAATACGTAAGGACCAGGAGACACTCTATGGGCTGCAATGTAGATAGTATCAGCAGGACTGTTTGAGCCACCGACAGCACCGTTAGTTTCGCACAATCAGTGCTTAGTCAGACTAAGCACTGATTGTTTGTGCGAAACGCATCAGATTTTTAACCTGGAAGGGATATGTATTAGGTCACTTCCGGGTTCATTGCCATCATTCCTGACCGCTGTGGCTGGAGAAACTGTGAATTATTATACAGAATTTATATATGTGATAAGGCCGAGCAGCGGCCTGTGTTTATGGGAGGAGCCCGGGGGGCCTATATAATCTCCTCGCCTCCCTCTGGGCTCCGTCGGCTTCCTGTGTCAGCACGAGACTTCCGGCGCACTTCGTTCGCGTCATTCGTCGCATCCGCTCCATCCGAGCCACCTGGGCCATCCGCGCCATCAGCGTCATCCGAGCCAGCCGCAGACACCAAGGCATCCCTCGGTTCGCCCCCGCCCGACCGCGACAAGGTAGGCCTGCTCCCCCAGCACCCGAAACCCCTCCCGCACCGGGGGCTCGCCAGCCATTTCAGCCCCACCGCATCTACAGCCCGCACGGCGGCTGCAGCCAGACATTTCAACATGTCGCCCCACGTCCTGCTCACCCCCTCCTTGTGTTACTACTGACTCTCCTTTGACCCTCATTTTTCTGTCACTCTGTCAGCTTGTCACAAATGTATGTTTGCCTTGCCAAGTACAGTAACAACACCATGCACATTCCACTTTCTTCATGTTACCCACATTTTAAACATGTACAATTGTGATCCAACTAGCTTACTGATCAATGCATGCATCCAACCATGACAGGTTTCATCAGGCATACATATTGAGAGTAAGCACATAGGTGTTTTTCATTGTGCAGTTATATGTCAGCCTTGCTACACTTGTATGGCTCCATGTTATAACTACAGCAGGGCCCTCCACGGCACGCATTATTTATTGTTTTCCACAATCATGTCTCTCAGGTGGTCGAGTTTAAACAATCGCCACATGCCAAATATGCACACATGGTTCACGGACACGCAACACTAGCTTCCATACCACATGTATTCACGTTGTTTATCTGCAAAATTTCCTTCTCCCTTTTCTTATTATTTTATTATTTATCAAGCTGTTATGTCATGATTTTTTTTGTTGTTGTTCTCTTGTCCACTTCACACACGCACTTCAGCACAGCAAACCAAACTTGTAGCTTTTCTGATTCCCCGCAGTTGCAGCTGGGTATCCCCAAACCCTACCTGCGCAGGGACGCATGTCTCTATCCCACATAGGAAACCCACGTGACTCATTCCTCCGGTTGGTTTACGGGTTACTGCACCCCTCTCGTGGCACGGCAATGCATGAGGCACGCATGCCGTCATTTGTTGTGCCCTGCGTCATGCTTAACATAGACTTATTCTTTCCCACTTTGCTTCAGAGCAATTCCAGACACACCCCACTTGCCTTCAAGGCATACCTCCACACAGCCTGCGCTCCTCTCACGTCACACCGGCACGCACACCACCCTCGCTCAGTAGCGCCCTCACTCCCAGCTCACGCTCCACAGCCCGCCAGTCGCCGACCACACGACAACGCACTGTCACGCCTCTCTCATGGCACGTTCCCTCACTTACCCACCAGCACTACATCTTGGGTGTACACAAGCACCTTCTCAGCTGCAGCTTCACCCCATTCCATACATGGCCAAATCCACCGTGGCCCCCTTTCAGTATATGCTCCAGAGTCCGGTTGTCAGTCACAATCACAGTGCACCGGTTCATGCCTCTGTCATGGGTCATTTCAGCCACTCGCCCTACCACAAACACGCCCCAGCTAGACCACACACATCCTCACACACATTCCGGACCCAAACAGGCCCCTCTCTTCTTAGCCCCATTTCAGCACATGCTCCAGAGTTTCGCATCTCTGCCATGGGAATTTCTGTCACTCATTTACTTGACACAAGTCCAGATCTCAACCCCTGCACGTTCCCGCTGGCAGGCTTGCCTCGAACGTTCCCCAACAGTGTCACCCTCATTTCGGCACATGCTCCAGAGCCCCCGCGTTGTCAGCCACACCCGCAACGCACCGCTTCAGGCCTCTGTCATGGGACATTTCGGCCACCAAGCCATCGCCGCCTCACCCCCTTCGTCGGTCGCTTACAACATTCGAGCTTGGCTAGCCCCCGTCCTTATGTATTATCATTTCTCCACAGGTCAGTCAAGCTCGCCAGCTTCCCCTGCACACCAGGTTCAGTAATTCTACAGGTAAAAAAAAAAAGGTGGATCCCCCATCCCCGGCACGACACGGAAACAACCCGTTTTATCTCACCCCTGCAGGTTCCTGCTCGTCCCACCTGGACCTCCTAGACAAGACTCCGTACCCAGGGCACGATTTACCCTGAGTCATGTCTCAGGACGGCAGCGAAGACCTTTTTGCCCCTTCCCCACCGCCCCCCGCTTCAGAGAGCGGCAGCGCACGCTCCTTCAGGGGATGGACCATCCCCAAGTTAACAGCGGAGTTGAGGCGCAAGCATGTGCCCTTTCCGTCCACAGCCAGGAAGGCAGAACTCTTCAGGCTCCTGTTCCCACCTCCTGCTTCAAACAACTCCCCGCCAGCCTCACCCGGACCGAGCACCCAGCGAACCTCATTACACTCCATATCCACCGCCGTGTCCCAACTCCACAACATGGTCGCAACACTCTCCACCACAATTACAGACGTACAGGCGAGAATGACGCTTCTGGAGGCTCGCCCTCCTACAGCTTCCCCCGATCCACCCACGCTCACCCCGTCTACAGTGCAACCGCTAATACCTCCCCCGCTTACACCCGCAGGCAAGTGCTCCGTAGTCCTCCCAGCCCACTTGGTACCTGCCAACATCAGGAAGGACATCCTGGACGGCAAGGACATCAACCTAGCCTCCCTCCTCATCTCAGTACACGACCTAGCCGAGAACAAGGCCTACGCCTGGGGAGACGTCTCAGTGGTCCTCAAGGCCAAAGACCCAAGGCTTAACCGTAAACTATCGGTCCCGGAATTTGCCTTGGCCTTTGGCATGCTCAGAGACGTCCTATGCTCCGCCTCCCCCAGTAGGAGGGAAGAGCTGGACCTTTATCTCCACACCATAGTGGATCTGGGCTACAAGTACGGAGGGTTTTCATTCTATGACTACCACCGCTCCTTCTCAGCCAAAGCAGCGGCCAGGCTGCTGCAGTTCCAGACAGCTACAGATTGGAGTCTCATGGACACCGAGCTGTTCTGCCGTCACTTTGCTGGCCTGCGCTCACCATTATGCGCTGTTTGCCAGTCCTCCACTCACACCGCCACCTGGTGCGCCAACACCACCACCAACACTCACCCATTCGAACTCCCCTCGACCCCCAGGCGCAGCTCCGGGCCTGCCGGCCACCCAGCAGACGTCCCAGGCCGACAAGTTTGGGCGCCCAGTACAGACGCTAGGCGGCGCGGCCATCTGCAATAATTTTAACCATGGCTCCTGCAACTTCAGCCAATGCCGTCTGCTCCATGTCTGCCTTACGTGCCATAGAGCGCACCCCAGGACCCTATGCCTAGTCAAGCAACAAAAGAAGACCTGACTAGGCCGCATAAACATCCCCTGGCTGGAGCTCTACCTCACCTCCCACCCCACCCCCTCCCTCACCACCTTCCTCGTCCAAGGCTTCACAGAAGGGTTCCACACAGGCCTCATTTCACTGCCCCACACAACGCACAAATGTAGAAACCTGCGCTCAGCCGCCACAGACGAGCAGGCCATAGACCAGCTCTTACAGACAGAGCTAGAGCGAGGCTTCATCATAGGCCCCTTCACCACACCCCCCTTCAGCACCTGGAGAGTCAGCCCTATTGGGCTTGTCAAGGGCAAGTTTTCAAATAAAACACGTTTAGTTTACGATCTGTCTGCGCCTCATTCTTCCCCCACCCCCAGCCTGAACTCCTTGATCCCCTCGGAGGAGTTCTCCCTAAAATACGCGTCTGTAGACATGGCAATCCAAGCCATAATCAAAACCGGCACCTGGCTCTCCAAGGCCGACATCTCAGACGCCTTTAAACTCCTGCCTATCCACCCGTCCCTCTGGTGTTGGCATGGCATGAAATGGAGAGAGTCATACTACTTCGCCACCAAGCTGACGTTTGGCTCGAAGTCTAGTCCCTGGCTCTTCGACACCTTCGCACAGACTCTCACCTGGATTCTCGTGCACCAAGCCCAGTGTCAAGAAGTCATCCACTACTTTTTGCTAATTGAACAACCCGACACGCCTCCAGGAGACCTCCAAAAGTTGAGACTCGTCTTCAAGAATCTCAACGTCCCCCTCGCAGAACACAAAGTAGAAGGCCCAGCACACTCCATTACCTTCCTCGGAGTTAATCTGGATACCACCTCCATGCAAGCCAGCCTCCCCCCCGACAAACTGACCCGCATCAGGGCAGTCCTCCATAGTTTCACCCAAACGCAGGGCTGCACCAGGAAGCAGCTGCAGTCCCTCCTGGGAATGCTAAACTTTGCAGTAAGGATCATCCCTCAGGGCCGATCCTTCGTGTCACGCCTTCTGGTCTTCCTTTCCCATGCACAGGACCCTGATCAGATTCTCAGGTTGGATACCGCAGCCTTAGCGGACCTCTCGATGTGGGAAGAATTTCTCACCAACTGGAACGGTATATCGATGTTTATACCGTCAGTGTCACCCCTTTCCCCACAAGTAGTGACCGACACCGCAGCCTCCACAGGTTTTGCAGCTATTTTTGGCCACCACTGGTTCGCAGGACCGTGGCCGCCAGAAATACTAGCGATCCCGGGCTTCACCCAGACGTCCTCCTTGTTCGAGTTGTACCCAATCGTAGCAGCCGCCCAACTCTGGGGCCACAGCTGGGCTGGACAAACTGTTACCTTCACCAGGGCCGGACTTACCATTGGCCTTGACTGGGCTCAAGCCCAGGGGCCCCACCCAATAGGGGGCCCCCTTTAAAAAAAAAAAAAAAAAAAAAAAAATTTTTTTTTTTTTTTTTTTTTAGGGGTCCGGAGGTCCCCAGGGCCCCGGACGGCAACCCCCCTTTTTTTTATTTATTTTTTGTAAAAAAATGTTTTTTTTTATATATTTTTTATTTTTATATTAAAGGGCCCAGGGGTCTCCAGGGCCCCCAGATGGCAACCCACCTTTTTTATTTTTTTATAAAAAAAATTACATTTTTTTTATATATATATATATATATATATATATATATATATATCTATATATGTTTTTATTAAAGGGCTCAGAGGTCCCCAGGGCCCCATGTGGCAACCCCCCCTTTTTTATTTTTTTTATAAATGTTTATTTTTTTATTTTTGTTTATTTTTTTATTTTTTATTAAAAGGCCCAGAGGTTCCCAGGGGCCCAGAGGTCCCCAGGGCCCCCGGGTTTGGCAACCTCCCTTTTTTTATGTATTTTTTATAAATGTTTTTTTTTTTTATTATTAAAGGGCCCAGAGGTTTATTTTTTCTTTTTATTAAAAGGCCCAGAGGTCCCCAGGGCCCCGGATGGCTACATATATTTATATATATTTGTTTTCTTCTTTATTTCTTCTTTTTTTTGTAAAGGCCCCCCCGCTTCTCAATTTGCGGCAGCCCCCACGCTTCTCAATTTCAGGCGGCAGCACCCCCACCCCCCTTAGGTTCTCTGCTTCAGGGGGCCCATGCCTTAAGCTGTGCAAGGGGCCCCAAAATTCCTGATGGCGGCCCTGCGCATACCTCCCAACACGCACGGATTCTGTGGGACTTTCCCGCACAGACAGCTTCTTCCCGCAGTCCCGCAAAAGGGTTAATTTTCCCGCACTGCAAGAGGAGGCAGCACGGAAGCAGGAGGAACCGGAGTGGTGTGTGGAGGACTGTGGCTGCTGACAGGAAGAAAGCCGAGAGCCGGGCTAATGACAGTCTGTGGCCCCGGTTGTTGGCACAGGTGAGAGGCACTCCCCCCCTCAACAACTGCAAAATCCACCCCCGCTCAACAACTTTAATGCGCTCCCCCCCGCTCAACAACTTCAATTCGCCCCCCCCCCGCTCAACAACTTCGATCCCCCCCAATTCTCGGCTCCAGGGGGCCCCTTCAACACTCAAGCCCAGGGGCCCCCACCACCCTAAATCCTGCCCTGACCTTCACCACCGACAACCAGGCCACAGCCGACATTATCAACAAGGGCAGGTCCAGGTCTCTTGTTATAATGTCCTTCCTACGTCGGCTAGTGCAACTGTCCTTACTACACCAATTCAATGTGCATTGTTCCTTCCTCCCCGGCAAGTGTAATCTCGCCGCAGACGCCTTGTCCCGCTTTAATTATGCCTCTTTTTTCCAACAGAAACCCGCAGCCGATCCATCTTCAGCCCCTATCCCTCCTTGGTCTCAACTGACCCTGGACTGACACAGCACCTACAGCAAGCTACCCAGCTGATCAACCAGTCTCTCTCCCGCAATACCCTCAAAGCCTATCACATGGCTTGGGACACCTTTACCAAGTTCTTGACGCGCCACTCCGCTAACACCACCCCGAGTGTCAAGCACGTACTGGCCTTCATCTCCTACTGTCACACTTGCCAGTCCCTTTCATACAACACCATCCGTCTCTACCTGGCTGGCGTCCAGCACTTTCTGGCCTTACAAGATCCGGCGAAGCCTTCGCTGTTTACGTCCCACGTCATCGTCAAAGCCAAACGCCTGCCCATTACCAGCACCATATTTAGAGACCTGTCCGCCATCCTCGCCACATCCCCGTTTGGCCTCCTGCCTAGCTTGGTCATACAAGCGGCCATCTACCTAGCGTATTATGGTTTCCTCCGACCCAGCGAGTTTGCCTTCAACAGCCCTGCCGGCCAAGTCCTGCGCAGACGAAACTTGGTCCGCCATCAAGACCGCTTCACGCTTCACCTCACTACCACCAAAACACAGCAGTCAGGCCCCGGCTTAGACATCGCCATTTACAAGACGGGTAACGCCTGGTGCCCAGTGACCGTGTTGGACCGCCTACTCTTACTTTTGCCAGCCCAATCAGACTCCGCTCCTCTACTCCCTTTTCCGGACAAACCTCTGAACACCAGCCAGTTCATTAAACACGTGAGGATCCTCCTTCGGACTCTGCACCTCAATCCTACCCAGTATTCGGGCCACTCCTTTCGTATCGGAGCAGCCTCAACCGCCTCGCGACACGGGGTCCCCGACCATATCATTAAGAAACTAGGCAGGTGGAAGTCTGCCTGCTTCGCTAGGTACATTCCTGACCCTCAGGCAGAGATGGCACAAGCCTTCGCCAAACTTGCTCACTAATGTTCTGACTCAATAAAACTATAACCCTACCTGAATGTTTTGCCCCCATATTCTGGCGTACCGTCCATTAGGGCCAGCGCACACTTCAGGTCCATTGTATGTTGTGAGTCCTAGTCAGTCTGTGTCCATGTCCGTGTCGGCCGTAGGGCTCCAACCATAAGTGATAAGGCCGAGCAGCGGCCTGTGTTTATGGGAGGAGCCCGGAGGGCCTATATAATCTCCTCGCCTCCCTCCGGGCTCCGTCGGCTTCCGGTCTCAGCACGAGACTTCCGGCGCACTTCACCCACCCCCCCATCCCATTTCACAGGAATTCCCAGGTTCATTCCTCTCCACAACATCTATCATTTAACAGGGTATGCCCCCTTATTCTGGCGTACCGTCCATTAGGGCCAGCACACACTTCAGGTCCATTGTATGTTGTGAGTCCTAGTCAGTCTGTGTCCATGTCCGTGTCGGCCGTAGGGCTCCAACCATAAATATATAGCAACAGTTAGCGCAGCACTTTTAAGTCCTGGGGTGAGTATGGGAGGTGAACTGGATGGACTTGTGTCTTTTTTCAACCTGACTAACTATGTAACTATGTAACAAGGGAGCTAGAGAGCAGGAGGCTTTGGGAGGAGTGGAGAGGGTAATTTGGGTGATATCTGCAGATGAGGTTGGTGATGTAGCTGGGGTAAAACTGTGGATGGTTTTGTATGTTGTTGTTAGTGTAACGGAATCACTTCCCACTCCGCTTGCGTTCTTCCATCATTTACCGCTTCCTCCAGTCTGAAGATAGATATCAGATATTATAGCCACATATTGCAACCAAGAACTAGGCAGGACTCGTTTGGTTGCAAAGCTGGAACATATTTATTTGAACAAACTAACAGAATATATACACCATAGGAGGACATCCCCCTCCTGATCATATTACCCCAACAATACAAACTGCACACAGGAATATAATTAGAACAACAGACATATACTATAAACATTATGGTAATTAGCCACCTGGATGACTGAGAGGTTTCATTCCAGGTCAGACTTGCCGACTTCTACAATACTGAAAACAGTTGACAGGGCAATACACATTATTACAAGTTGGTTTGCTTAGCAGACAGACAAAAGGTGAGTTAATTAGCACAAATAACAATGGGTGGAAGACCCTAGGAGGCACACTAGACCTACTTGCAATAAACACATTATAGCAGGAAACCCCAGACAGGTGGCTTGCTGATGACATCAACATTTGCTATGAGTTCTATAGTGTGGAGCCGTCCTTTCTGGAAATGTGACATCTAGGCCCTTACCATGTACCCCGGCCTTAGAGTCCCAGAATCTGTGTGTCTTGGGGAGATATGGACTTGAATCCAAAGTAACTAACAAAACCACCCCATGGATCCCCCAGGCATACACTTTCTAAAGAGTAGTGTTCCTGGGTCCATAGTCAGTGGGTAAGAGGCTTCCTCCCAGTCCTCTCCAAAAGCCCCTGTCCTGACTAGGTCTGTCACAGTTAGTATTTTGAATTTTATACAGTGGGGGAGGGTAAGCCAGTGAAGGGATTGGCAGAAAGGAGCAGTAGTTATGGATTGGTTGGTGAGGTGTATTATTCTACAAACAACATTCATAATAGACTGAAGGGGCAATAGCCTGTGTAAAGGTCAGCCAATGAGGAGGAAGTTGCAGTAGTCGAGGTGGAAAATAATCAAGGAGTGAATAAAAAGTTTTTTAGGTGTCATTAGTCAGGAACAGCGAATTCTGGAGATGTTGTGGAGATTAAGGCGGCAAGATGTAGCCAGTGATTGGATGTGGGGACAGAAGGAGAGGTCAGAGTCTAGCATTACACCCAGCATCCTGGCATGTGTGGCGGGACCAATGGTTGTGCTGTTGATCTTGATGGTAAAGTCATGGGGAGGGGGAAATATTACAAGCTCAGTCTTAGAAAGATTACGTTTGAGGAAAAGGTGTGACATCCACACTGATATGTAAGTTTGTGATATGTGAGGAGATTAAGGGGGAAAGAATAGAACATGATCTGCTCTCCATTATCTTCAGTGGAGGGCAGGAGAGACATGAGGGGTCTGATAGACTCCTGATGTCTCATTAACCACTTGCCCACCGCCCATAGTCAAAATACGTCATGTTTTTAAAGATGGATATCTCGGTAACGGCAGCAGCTGCTGCCACAACCAAGATATCCATCTCTTCAGTGGGCGGTTCTGTTAATGATAACGGCGGTCTCCGCAGCGGATTCATGCAAGATCGCCATTATCGGTGGCGGGAGAGGGCTCCTCCCGCCGCTTACCGGAGCCGTCGGTAGCGGCGGAGGCAATCGGGTCCATTCGGCAGCTGTGTGGGGTTGCGAGTGAGGGAAAAATCGCCCCCACCCGTCCCCATAGCTCTGCTGGGCGGAAGTGACGTCAAAATGTCAGTCCCGCCCAGCGTCTTAAAGAAACATATTTTTTTTTGTCATTTGAAAAAATTCCAGTTTGTATTTTTTTTCTTTTTTTGCATTTAAGCCTAAATATGAGGTGTGAAGTCTTTTTGACCCCAGATCTCATATTTAAGAGGACCTGTCATGCTTTTTTCTATTACAAGGGATGTTTACATTCCTTGTAATAGGAATAAAAGTGATCAATTTTTTTTATTTCAGTGTAAAAAATTATAAACTAAATAAATAAATAAGAAAACCCCCAAAAAATTTTTTAAAGTGCCCCGTCCCGACGAGCTCGCGCACAGAAGCGAACGCATACGCGACTAGCGCCCACATATGAAACCTGTGTTCAAACCACACAAGTGAGGTATCGCCGGGATCGAGTGACCTCATCTGTAACTCAAAAAATGCAACCTGTAGAATTTTTTAAACGTCGCCTATCGAGATTTTTAAGGGTAAAAGTTTGACGCCATGCCACGAGCGGGTGCAATTTTTAAGCGTGACATGTTGGGTATCATTTTACTCGGCGTAACATTATCTTTCACAATATATAAAAAAATTGGGCAAAATTTATTGTTGTCTTATTTTTTAATTAAAAAAAGTGATTTTTTTCCAAAAAAAGTGAGCTTGTAAGACTGCTGCGCAAATACGGTGTGACAAAAAGTATTGCAATGACTGCCATTTTATTCCCTAGGATGTCTGCTAAAAAAATATATAATGTTTGGGGGTTCTGATTAATTTTCTAGCAAAAAAATTGTGATTTTTACATGAAGGAGAGAAGTGCCAGAATAGGCCCGGTGGGCAAGTGGTTAAAGAGAACCTGTCACAACAAAATGCTATCATATTGGAGTTTATCGGTCCCTTAAAGGGTCACTAAAGGAAACATTTTTTTTAGCTAAATAGCTTCCTTTACCTTACTGCAGTACTGGTTTCATGTCCTCATTGTTCGTTTTTGCTTTGAAGTAGCTGTAATTCTGCTGTGATCTCCACACTTCCTGGTTGTCTGTTTCCTTATAACCATCGTACTGGGAGCTTTCTCACGGTGGTCTAAGCTGTCATTACTGTGTGTCTAAAACTCCTCAGAACCAATCAGATTCATTTTAAAAACAAAACACTGCCCTGGATTTGTTTGTTTTTGTTCTGTGAGTCTTCCCGACTCACCTCTCACCCGGAACTTCATGTATGTACCTTTAAAACCGAAAGTGAAACTATAGGCACATTATATGATAGATTAAATTCAATTTTTAATCATTTTTAAAAGGAATCAGTTAACTTTTATGTCTCTATACCCTGTAAACAGTCATTTCAGCAAAAAAATGTTTTTCCTTTAGTGACCCTTTAAGTGATAGCAATAAAGTTATGTGAGAAAATTAAAGTTACACCCAAGCACTTAAAACCCCACCCCAAAACTTTGTGTTCCTTCTTATTTACAAACATAAACAACATTTTGCCGGTGTCTATGTAATAAAAAAAATAATGATTACACTACATATATTACATAACGCCATGCATGTCAGAGTGAGAGCAATCATTCTACATCCATTATTCTGGGTTACCCCCGACACACAGAACCTGGAAAGGCTTTTAAAGCGTCACCTGTGGGCACATTTTGAGTACCAAAGTTTGTCATCATTTCATCAGCACACACAATTTTAGGGCTGGACATGTTGGGTATCTATTTACTCGGCACAACCTCATCTTTTATATTTTACCAAAAACTGGGTAAAATATTGTAATTGTGCTCTAAAATTACACTTAATGTATTTCTTACTGAAATTTACACTTGATAAACCACTGAGCTAACATCATGTGACATAGCAAAATTAAACTACCAACTTTTATTCTCCAGGGACTATGTTTTCAGAAAATATATGTTTGGGGGTTCTAAACTAATATTCAGGGCAAAAATGTACATTTAAACAAAAAAATACAAAACAGCTCTGGCAGGATAAGGGTTAATGTGAGCTAGATGGGATCACTCTGCTGTGTTCAGTGTAATGGAACATTTCCATCAGTACATTTAGTGCAAAACACCATTATGGGCACTAGATGGAGCCAAAGATCATATGAAAAAATATGACCAAAACTTGTCACATTTGTTCAACATTTTTTTTTTTTAACAGACCTCTAAGTGTTTTGTGAAATCTTACACCCCAAAATGTACTCAGCCAATGAGAGGTAATGACTCAATTTTTTTTTTTCTACTGCTATCAATGGCCAACACGGTACAATACTTCATCCATGTCTTTGGTGATCTCTGATCTCCTTATGAAGTGTTTCTTAGATGATGAAGATCAGCCATGGAGTATATCTGAGGTGTATATCAGGGTGTGCTTCTTCCCCACATGAGAGCTGTGATGTCCAGCAACATTCATATAGAAGACATTTCCCGCATTAAAGGCACAAATACACCTCAAGGGTTGTGTGGGGTCCCTGATGTACAGGAAGGCAGGACTTCAGTGAGGAACAATTCCCTCACTCAGGACCGGAATACAGCTTCTCCCCCGTGTGAGATCTCTTATGTGTGTAAAGACCGGACTTCACTGAAAAACATTTCCCACACTCAGGACAGAAATACGACTTTTTCTCTGTGTGAGATCTCTGATGTGTGTAAAGATTGGACTTCTGTGAAAAACATTTTCCACACTCAGGACAGGAATACGGCTTCTCCCCCGT
Source organism: Rana temporaria (assembly GCF_905171775.1). Classification (NCBI taxonomy): domain Eukaryota; kingdom Metazoa; phylum Chordata; class Amphibia; order Anura; family Ranidae; genus Rana; species Rana temporaria. The sequence continues at coordinate 713,901 of NW_024404450.1, forward strand.
GTGAGATCTCTGATGTGTGTAAAGACTGGACTTCTCTGTAAAACATTTTCCACACTCAGGACAGGAAAACGGCTTCTCCCCCGTGTGAGATCTCTGATGTCTGTAAAGATTGGGCTTCATTGAAAAACATTTCCTGCAAACAGGACAGGAATACGGCTTCTCCCCTGTGTGAGATCTTTGATGTCTGTAAAGATTGGACTGCTCTGAAAAACATTTCCCGCACTCAGGACAGACATACGGCTTCTCCCCTGTGTGAGAATTCTGATGCACAGAAAGAACGGATTTCATTGAAAAACATTTCCCACACTCACGACAAGAATATGGCTTCTCCCCCGTGTGAGATCTCTGATGTTTGTAAAGATTGAACTTCTGTGAAAAACATTTCCCACACTCAGAGCAGAAATATGGCTTCTCCTCAGTGTGTAACATCTTATGTTTTTCAAGATTGGACTGAATTGAAAAACATTTACCGCACTCAGAACAGGAATACGGCTTCTCCCCTGTGTGAGATCTCCTATGTGTGGATAAATGCGAGGAGCGTGAAAAACATTTCCCACACTCAGAACAGGAATACGGCTTTTCCCCCGTGTGACACCTCTGATGTATTAAAAGTTGTGATTTTAATACAAAACATTTCCCGCACTCAGGACAGGAATATGGCTTCTCACCCGTGTGCACTTTTTGATGTGTGTAAAGATGCGCAGCCCGTGAGTACGATTTTCCACACTTAGAACAGGAATACGGTTTTTCTCCTGAATGAGATATTTTATGCTCGTTAAGTTTTGATTTAAAAAGAAAACATTTCCCGCACTCGGGACAGGAATAAGGCTTCTCCTCCCTGTGGGACCTTTTATGCACATTAAGTTGGGATTTAAAACGGAAACACTTCCTGCACTTAGGACAGGAATGTGGCTTCTCTGCTGTGTGAGATCTGTTATGCCTATTAAGTTTGTATTTAGAATGGAAACACTTCCCGCACTCAGTACAGGACAACCTCTTCTTTGTTGGAAGGACGGCACCGCCCCTCACAGTCTGAGGTTCCTCAGGATAAGAGGAATACGATGGTCTGGCACCGTCCCGCACAGTCTGAGGTTCCTCAGGATAAGAGGAATACGATGGTCCGGCACGGTCCCGCACAGTCTGAGGTTCCTCAGGATAAGAGGAATACGATGGCCTGGCACCGTCCCGCACAGTCTGAGGTTCCTCAGGATAAGAGGAATACGATGGTCCATCTACACTGTGTGGTGCCGGATGGACATTTGAGGTAGTCAGGTTTTCTCCTGGACTATACTGTGTGATGTCCTCATCTTCTACTTTACAGTCTGGAGACAAAGTGAGACAATCCTCTGAGGTTTTCCTCATCTCCCGTCCATCTACTAAAATAGAAATACAAAGATTATTACTAGACATGAGCTGATTGGTTCCCCTAAACCAGGACTCCGCCCACATCAGGCAGCTTTGTCTCTGAGGATCTTACAATTCCCCTCTCAAGGTAACTAGTAAATGGCTCCTCTGATCTCCTACCAGATCATTTCTTTATTCATGGACCTTAGTCAGAGAGTGAGGAAAGAACATGAACTTTTATAGGAGTGACAGTGATGAGGGGATTATAGGACGAGTGTCCCAACCCCCTCTATCACTCATTGCCATCTTCCCAACACAAGAAGTCCTGCACTTCCTTATTTAGTCCATGATTTAGTCATGAATAACAGCGGGGGTGAGCACCACCAGAGGTCAGAGAGTGAGGATGGGGAAGAACAACCAAGATGAAGACTGGACTGATCCATCATTGGGTTATTGATTCCTCCCTCATTATCACTTTCAATTTAAGATTCCAAAGTTTTAGGACATTATCACATGTAAAAGTTTGTGCTCCAATCAAATCATCAGATATAAAATGTCCAGCTGGTAGAAAATGGGTGCAACGAAAGAGACTAAATATTGGCCCAGATCCTCGTAGCACTTACGCCGACGTATCTACAGATATGCTGCGTAATTGTAAATGTGCACCGTCGTATCTATGCGCCATACCCATAGAACTAGATACGCCTGAAAATAGGCTTCCTCCGACCGACATAAGTTTACTACGCCGTCGTATCTTGTGTGCATATTTACGCTGGCCGCAAGGGGCGCTCCCATTGATTTACGCGTTGAATATGCAAATGACTGAGATATGCCGATTCACAAACGTACTTGCGCCCGTCGCAGAAATATACGCCGTTTATGTAAGGCGTACGTTCGGCGTAAAGTTATTCCACATATAGGAGGCGCAACCCATGCAAAGGTATGGACCACGGAACAGCCGTCGTATTTTACGTCGTTTACGTAGTACTACGTGAATAGGGCTGGGCGTAGGTTACGTTCACGTCGTATCTTAGAGAGTATATTCGACGTGACTCTGAGCATGCGCGTGCATGCGCCGTTTGTTTGGCCATTCATTCGCATGGGGTCACGGTTCATTTAAATGTATCACGCCCATTCCACCTACTTTGAATTAGGCCGGCTTACGCCTAAGATTTTACGTTACGCCGGCGCAACGTTGGGGAGCAAGTGCTTTGTGAATACTGTTCTTGCCTCTCTGTGTTACGTCGGCGTAGTGCATACGAGATGCGTTATGCCGGCAGAAATATGCGCCGCTCTACGTGAATCCGGGCCAATATGTGTATATATAGCAGTGGGTAGAGAGCAGAAGTCAGGACTATGTAATGTACAACATATTGTATAAGATACAACAGATAGGACTATATAGTATCAGAATGATGTAATGTACAATATAGAGTATATGGTGCAGGGGTCAGGAGTATGTAATGTACAACATAGAGTATACAGTGTAAGGGTCAGGACTCATAATATTGGTATTCAGTAATCAGTGGTGACCTAAATGTTCACATGAGACAAGTTGCAGAGATCCCACACCGCTGCCTCCCATCTCCTGAGACTGAATACATTGGCCCGGATTCATAAAGACTTACGCCGACGTATCTTCTGATACGCCGCGTAAGTTCACGGATGCGCCGTCGTATCTCTGCGCCTGATTCTTGAAATGAGATACGCCTGAATTTTGGCTCCATTCGACCGACGTAAGTCTCCTACGCCGTCGTATCTTGGGCGCATATTTACGCTGGTCGCAAGGGGCGCTTCCATTGATTTACGTGTCGAATATGTAAATGAGCGAGATACGCCGATTCACGAACGTACTTACGCCCGTCGCTGTAATCTACGCCGTTTACGTAAGACGTACGCCCGGCGTAAAGATAAACCACCATAAAGGAGGCGCAACCCATGCAAAGGTATGGACGACGAAACAGCCGCCGTATTTTACGTAAGTCGTACGTGAATGGGGCTGGGCGTAGGTTACGTTCACGTTGTACGCATTGAGCCGTCGTATCTTAGTTAGTATATGCGACGTGATTCTGAGCATGCGCGCACATGCACCGTTCGTCCGGCCCTTCATTTACATGGGGTCACGATTCATTTTAATACATCACGCCCACTACCTGCCTACTTTGAATTAGGCGGGCTTATGCCGGCCCATTTACGCTACGCCGCCGTAACTTCCGTAGCAAGTGCTTTGTGAATACTGGCCTTGCCTCTCTATGTTACGTCGGCGTAGCGCATATGAGATGCGCTACGCCAGCCAAAAGATGCGCCGATCTACGTGAATCTGGGCCATTGTTTCTATGTGTTTATCAGATGATGGGGGATCTAGGTGGAGCCTCCGTACTGTTCTCTCCTTTACAATAAAGTCTCCTCTTACCCGGTGATGTGAGGGGCGGCTGATTGTCCATCATGACGTCCTTGTAGAGATCCTTGTGTCCTTCTAAATACTCCCACTCCTCCATGGAGAAATAGACAGTGACATCCTGACACCTTATAGGAACCTGACACACACAATGATACAGTCACCATCCAGACACATCCCTTGTCTGTTACTGGATAATGTCCCAGAATTCCCAGAATCCTCCTCACCTCTCCTGTCAGCAGCTCCATCATCTTCTTGGTGACTTCTAGAATCTTCTCTATGTTGTGTCTTGTAGGGATCGGGGATGGAGGTGGGGGGATGGGGATGGGATTCTGGATTCTCGAGGATCTTGTGCTCATATTATGAGATCTCCTTCTTGTAGATTTCTTCATTATTACTGTACAGTTCTGTGTTATACAAAGATAAATATCACTCTCCCATAATCCCTCATCTCTATGGTCAGCTCTATATTTATTCTCCAGGGATTGGTCACAATGTTCCTGATTCAGCAAAGGACAGACATCTCCATCCAATGATATGATTACAATGTGGTCAGATTTATAGATCCTTCTAGAAGTCATATAATAGAGTCACTAATGTTTACTAGTAAGGCTCACTGACCCACCAGGAAATGTTACCCATGGATTTAGTGGTCAGTGGGCGTGGCATGCTGGTAATCATCGGTCTCACTGATTGGACTAAACCTGAAGTTTTTCTTTCCTATATCCAATGCCGCCATCTTGTGCTATAACCAAAGATTAGCGTATGTACACTTTATGTATTCATAGTACTTGTGTGCAGGGCCACAGATAAGAGGGTACCACCGGCCCTGCTGTACGGGGATTGGGCCCTGTGTGTTCCAGAGGGGGCCCAGGAAGCCAACATGTCCATCTGCACCCGCTAAGCTACATTCTGTTGTCTTCCTGTCATTCTATGACTGAGCGGCTCAGTGCTCTGAATGTTGGCTGCACTCCCTCTCTGCTCTCTGTGTGTCTCAATCATATTCCCTCCCGATTGTCCCTTCCTCCCTCCAGATTCTTTCCATACTCACTCTGCTTCTCCGTTATTCCCCCATCCCCCTTTTCCTACAATCACGCTCCGATCCTTCTCCCCGATATCTCTGATTGTGTCCTGGTGTCTCCCCGCAGTCCTTTACTCCTGTACTCCTCGTTCTGTCCCGTCTATCTTGTTACTTGTCTGCCCTGACTATATATATTCCCTGTTGTCTCCTCATCGCTCTCCCGACCAGCTGTATTTTGGTCTGCCTTTATCTTCTCCTAGCAAAGCTTAGTCTACTAAATGTAGCCGGGCTTCCCACTCCTCTCCCACTATATGTAGCCGGGCTTCCCACTCCTCTCCCACTATATGTAGCCGGGCTTCCTTCTCCTCTCCCACTATATGTAGCTGGGCTTCCCACTCCTCTCCTACTATATGTACCTGGGCTTCCCACTCCTCTCCCACTATATGTAGCCGGGCTTCCCACTCCTCTCCCACTATATGTAGCTGGGCTTCCCACTCCTCTCCCACTATATGTAGCTGGGGTTCCCACTACTCTCCCACTATATGTAGCTGGGGTTCCCACTACTCTCCCACTCTATGTAGCCGGGCTTCCCACTCCTCTCCCACTATGTGTAGCCGGGCTTTCCACTCCTCTCCCACTATGTGTAGCCGGGCTTTCCACTCCTCTCCCACTATATGTAGCTGGGCTTCCCACTTCTTTCCCACTATATGTAGCTGGGCTTCCCACTCCTCTCCCACTATATGTAGCTGGGCTTCCCACTATATGTAGCTGTTCTTCCCACTCCTCTCCCACTATATGTACCTGGGCTTCCCACTCCTCTCCCACTATATGTAGCTGGGCTTGCCACTCCTCTCCCACTATATGTACCTGGGCTTCCCACTCCACTTCCACTATATGTAGCTGGGCTTCCCACTCCTCTCCCACTATATGTAGCTGTTCTTCCCACTCCTCTCCCACTATACGTAGCTGGGCTTCCCACTCCTCTCCCACTATATGTAGCTGGGCTTCCCAGTATATGTAGCTGTTCTTCCCACTCCTCTCCCACTATACGTAGCTGGGCTTCCCACTCCTCTCCCACTATATGTACCTGGGCTTCCCACTCCACTTCCACTATATGTAGCTGGGCTTCCCACTCCTCTCCCACTATATGTAGCTGGGCTTCCCACTATATGTAGCTGTTCTTCCCACTCCTCTCCCACTATACGTAGCTGGGCTTGCCACTCCTCTCCCACTATATGTAGCTGGGCTTCCCACTATATGTAGCTGGGCTTCTCACGCCTCTTCCACTATATGTAGCTGGGCTTCCAACTCCTCTCCCACTATATGTAGCTGGTCTTCCCACTCCATGTAGCTGGGCTTCCCACTCCTCTCCCACTATACATAGCCGGGCTTCCCACTCCTCTCCCACTATATGTAGCTGGGCTTCCCACTCCTCTCCCACTAGATGTAGCTGGGCTTCCCACTCCTCTCCCACTATATGTAGCAGGGCTTCCCACTCCTCTCCCACTATATGTAGCTGGGCTTCCCACTCCTCTCCCACTATATGTAGCTGAGCTTCCCACTCCTCTCCCACTATATGTAGCAGGGCTTCCCACTCCTCTCCCACTATATGTAGCTGGGCTTCCCACTCCTCTCCCACTATATGTAGCTGGGCTTCCCACTCCTCTCCCACTATATGTAGCTGGCAGTGGCGGTTCGTCCATAGAGGGCGCTGGAGCGCCGCCCCCTCTGGCTCTCACCGCCACTGAGTCAAATAACATAGATTCATGCATTGCACGAATCTATGTTATTTTCGCCGCTGCTATTCAGATGGTCGGCGCTCAATGTCCGGCCATCTGAATAACGCCAGCTGGTTGGCTGTAGGGAAATGTCTATCAAAGCCAACGGCTCTGATAGGCTTTCCCAATACAGCCCCCGGGTCCCGGAATCTTATTCTCAGAGCGCACAGACTGTACGCCCCTTAAATAAGATGACAGGCGCCTCAGCCAATCAGGTTGGCCGGTTCTGGCTACCTGTAACCTGATTGGCTGAGACGCCTGTCAGTCATCGAGGGCGGGAGAAGACATCGTGGGACGTGGATGCCTGACTCCAGTAAGGTAAGTGCCGGGCGGGGGGGGGGGGGGGGGAGAAGAACGGAATTTACAGGGCACACGGCACAGTGGGGACAATTGGCACAGCGGCGACCATTAAAGGGCACAGTGGCTGCGTTTAATGGCATGGCACAGTGGTGACAATGGATGGCACAGTGGTGACAATGGATGGCACAGTGGCTGCGTTTAATGGCATGGCACAGTGGTGACAATAGATGGCACAGTGGCTGCATTTAATGGCATGGCACAGTGGTGACAATGGATGGCACAGTGGTGACAATGGATGGCACAGTGGCTGCGTTTAATGGCATAGCACAGTGGGGACAATTGGCACAGTGGTGACAATAGATGGCACAGTGGCTGCATTTAATGGCATGGCACAGTGGTGACAATGGATGGCACAGTGGTGACAATGGATGGCACAGTGACTGCGTTTAATGGCATGGCACAGTGGTGACAATGTATGGCACAGGGGCTGCGTTTAATGGCATGGCACAGTGGTGACAATGTATGGCACAGGGGCTGCGTTTAATGGCATGGCACAGTGGTGACAATGGATGGCACAGTGACTGCGTTTAATGGCATGGCACAGTGGTGACAATGTATGGCACAGTGGTGACAATGGATGGCACAGTGGCTGCGTTTAATGGCATGGCACAGTGGTGACAATGTATGGCACAGTGGCTGCGTTTAATGGCATGGCACAGTGGTGCGAATTGATGGCACAGTGACTGCATTTGATGGCATGGCACAGTGACTGCGTTTAATGGCATGGCACAGTGGTGCGAATTGATGGCCCAGTGGCTGCATTTGATGGCATGTAACAGTGGCTGCGTTTGGGCACAGTGAAACTGCAATTTTTTTTTCCTTTGCGCCCCCCCAAAAATTTTGAGCACCAGCCGCCACTGGTAGCTGGTCTTCCCACTCCTCTCCCACTATATGTAGCTGGGCTTCCCACTCCTCTCCCACTATATGTAGCTGGGCTTCCCACTCCTCTCCCACTATATGTAGCTGGGTTTCCCACTCCTCTCCCACTATATGTAGCCAGGCTTCCCACTCCTCTCCCACTATATGTAGCCGGGCTTCCCACTCCTCTCCCACTATATGTAGCTGGGCTTCCCACTCCTCTCCCACTATATGTAGCTGGGCTTCCCACTCCCCTCCCACTATATGTAGCTGGGTTTCCCACTCCTCTCCCACTATATGTAGCCAGGCTTCCCACTCCTCTCCCACTATATGTAGCTGGGCTTCCCACTCCTCTCCCACTATATGTAGCTGAGCTTCCCACTCCTCTCCCACTATATGCAGCTGGGCTTCCCACTCCCCTCCCACTATATGTAGCTGGGTTTCCCACTCCTCTCCCACTATATGTAGCCAGGCTTCCCACTCCTCTCCCACTATATGTAGCTGGGTTTCCCACTCCTCTCCCACTATATGTAGCTGGGCTTCCCACTCCTCTCCCACTATATGAAGCTGGGCTTCCCACTCCTCTCCCACTATATGTAGCTGAGCTTCCCACTCCTCTCCCACTATATGCAGCTGGGCTTCCCACTCCTCTCTCCCAGTCTGGTTCCCTTCAGTTCACTTCCTCTATTCTATACAACTCTTCTCTCCCCTCCATACACTGTCATTACCAAATCTATATCTCACTGATCAACTCTTTCTATTTAACTGTTTACTGACTGATCTAGTTAAAGCAGAACTTCCCTTAAAAGGGTACCCGCTCCCACTTCCACTCAGACTGCCTAGGCAAGCTGAGCGAAAGTTCTCCACCTTCCTCCCTGCCTGCAGCCTTCTGGGACACATCACAGGTCCAAGAAGACTGCGGGGCCAGTTAGATAGAGCAGCGCGGCTTGCGCATGCACAGTGGGCAGGCGGCTGTGAAGCAGAAAGCAGTACAGCCAGCTGTAGGGATGGGCTGAACACCCTCCGGTTCGGTTTGCACCAGAACATCTATAACAGGCAAAAAGTTTTAGCCAACATGCCAACTCTATTAAAGTCTACGGGACATGAAAAATCAAAAGTCCTCATTTTAAAGGCTTCTATACAAGTTATTTGTCAGACAAAGTGTATGGGGACCTGGAAACTGCCCGGGGGACATGTATCAATGCAAAAATACGTTTTTAAAACAATTGTTTTTAACGGAGCAGTAATTTTAACCACTTCCCGCCCCGGCCATCATTTTGCTATAGGCCGGAGGAGAAGTAGTTAAAAATCACTGCTCTTTTTTTTGGTTCAGTTATCCCGACTGGACATCATATGACGTTGAGCAGGAAAAGCCACGATCACTAGAGGGCACGGTGATCGATGTTGCGGTGCATCAGTCTGAGACTAATACCGATCTCGGTAAAGGGTCTCTTTACCACGTGATCAGCTGTGTCCAATCACGGCTGATCACAGTGTAAACAGGAAGAGCCCTTTATCCGCTTTTCCTCACTCAAAACTGACAGACGCGAGCAGAGGAGAGCCGATCGACGACTCTCCTGACAGAGGGGTCTTCACTGATTGATAATCAGTGCAGCCCCCTCCGGATGCCCGCCCAGGACCACCAGGGATATGCCAATCAGTGCCCATCAGCAATGCCTGCCAGTGCCATCAGTGCCGCCTATCAGCGCAGCCTTTCACTGGCTATCAGTGCCGCCTATCAATGCCCATCAGTGCTGCATATAAGTGCCCGTCGATGCAAAAACAGGATATAATAGAAGTCTATGGCTAAGCACAGTAAACCCGCAAGAAAGCTGCAGGTAAAACGCACTGCATCTTCAGAGTGGGTAAACCGCAGCACATCAGTGTGAAAACAGCCCTATACTATTATGCCCAGTGTATTGCTTCCCACTGACCTGAAGATCTCTTCTATCCTGCTGCTGGCACCACTCTGGAGACCACTAGCCAGGATAAGAGGTGGGGTTCAGTTGGTATCATTCTGCATGGGACAGGAGCCAACACTACAGAGGAGACATTGGCTTATGCAGCTCTTGCTCCTTACTACAGCTCCAACTTTACAAGTAATCCCTCTGCATTGCACTCTGATGCTCTGAAATGGCAAGTCAGCAAACCCGGACCGAGATCTATCAGTCACCTGTCCGTGATCTACTGGTTGCTGACTCCATCTAAACCATTCCATTGTTGCTCTGGCTGTATGTTTAGGGTCGTTGTCCTGCTGGAAGGTGAACCTCCGCCCCGGTCTCAAGTCTTTTGCAGACTATAACAGGTTTTCTTCTATGATTACCCTGTATTTGTTTCCATCCATCTTTCCATCAACTCTGACCAGCTTCCCTGTCCCTGCTGAAGAAAAGCATCCCCACCACATGATGCTGCCACCACATGGTAATAGTGTGTTCAGGGTGATGTGCAGTGTTAGTTTTCCGCCAAACATATCATTTTAGTTTTAGGCCAAAAAGGTAATGTTTTATCTCATCTGACCAGAGCACCTTCTTCCACATGTTTGCTGTGACCCCTCCCCCACATGGCTTCTCCCATACTGTATATGGGACTTCTTATGTCTTTCTTCTTGTCACTCTTCCATAAAGGGCAGATTTGTGGAGAGACCACTAATAGTTGTCCTGTGGACAGATTCTCCCCCCTGAGCTGTGGATCTCTGCAGCTCCTCCAGAGTTACCATGGGCCTCTTGGCTGCTTCTCTGATGAATGTTCTCCTTGCCCGGCCGGTCAGTTTAGGTGGACGGTCATGTCTCGGTAGGTTTGCAGTTGTGTCATACTCTTTCCATTTTCTGATGATGGGTTGTACAGAGCTCTGTGAGATGTTCAAAGCTTGAGAGATTTTTTTAACCTAACCCTGATTTATACTTCTCCACAACTTTATCCCTGACCTGTCTGGTGTGTTCCTTGGCCTTAATGATGTTCACTAAGGTTCTCTAACAAACCTCTGAGGGCTTCACAGAACAGTTGTCTTTATACTGAAACTAAATTGCACATAGGTGGACTCTATTTACTAATTAGGTGACATCTGAAGCCAATTCCACTAGATTTTAGTTAGGGGTATCATGATAAAGGGAGCTGAATACAAATGCCCCGCCCCCCACACATTTTCACATATTTATTTGTAAAAAAAGTTTGAAAACCATTTATCATTGTCCTTCCTCTTCACAATTATGTGCCACTTTGTGTTGGTCAATCAAATAAAATCCCCCAAAAAATACATTTATTTTTTTGGTTGCAACATGAAAAAATTTGGAAACATTTCAAGGGGTATGAATACTTTGATGTGGAAATTTTAGGGGTTTCTCCAAAATCTCAAATCTTTTGCCAAGGGTTCCTCCCTCAAAGGCAAAAACTTTGAGAAATATTGGATTAGAAGAACATAAGTGACTCTGAATACATCCCAGTGTACAGCGGATTTAACCCTTCATTACACTCACCTCTCCAGTCAGCAGGCTGAGGATCTCCAGGGTGAGGTTCAATATCTTCTCATTCCAGGGAAATTCCTTCCTTACATTCTTCACAAAACTCAAATTCTGCTGATTGTCCATCATGACGTCCTTGTAGAGATCCCTGTGTCCTTCTAAATACTCCCACTCCTCCATGGAGAAATAGACAGTGACATCCTGACACCTTATAGGAACCTGACACACACAATGATACAGTCACCATCCAGACACACCCCTTGTCTGTTACTGGATAATGTCCCAGAATCCTCCTCACCTCTCCTGTCAGCAGCTCCATCATCTTCTTGGTGACTTCTAGAATCTTCTCCATGTTGTGTCTCTCAGGTTTTAGGGAGTCACATGGAGGCACTGTGATGGTCATGTGATCACCTGACTTCACAAGAGGAAATCTCTGTATTGGAGAACCAATAGGAATATCATGTTAGAATCCCAGAATCCTCCTCACCTCTCCGGTCAGGTCTGTATTATTAATAGAGATGAGAGTGATGTCATGTGACCTCCCAGAATCCTCCTCACCTCTCCGGTCAGGTCTGTGTTTTATTAATAGAGATAAGGGTGATGTCATGTGACCTCCCAGAATCCTCCTCACCTCTCCGGTCAGGTCTGTGTATTATTAATAGAGATAAGAGTGATGTCATGTGACCTCCCAGAAACCTCCTCATCTCTCCAGTCAGGTCTGTGTATTATTAATAGAGATAAGAGTGATGTCATGTGACCTCCCAGAATCCTCCTCACCTCTCCGGTCAGGTCTGTATTATAAATAGAGATAAGAGTGATGTCATGTGACCTCCCAGAATCCTCCTCACCTCTCCGGTCAGTATTATTAATAGAGATAAGAGTGATGTCATGTGACCTCCCAGAATCCTCCTCCCCTCTCCTGTCAGGTCTGTGTATTATTAATAGAGATAAGAGTGATGTCATGTGACCTCCCAGAATCCTCCTCACCTCTCCGGTCAGGTCTGTATTATTAATAGATATAGGAGTGATGTCATGTGACCTCCCAGAATCCTCCTCACCTCTCCGGTCAGCAGGTAGAAGATCTCCAGGGTGAGGTTTAGTATCTTCTCAGTCATGTGACTCCGGTCCTCCTCCATCCTCATTGGTGCCGTCATTTGATCTATACAGGTCTCCATGTAGACGGATATCTTTGGGAAATGAAAGTAAGAATTATTTGGATGGTATTGGTCACACAATAATAGGATGTGGATGGGGGGGGGGGGGGGGGTAATAGAAGGGTTGCTGGATATTTAGGAACTACTACCCCCATGGGAACACATTTAGTTTGGACTGTTTAGCATCTGATTTTTTTGGCTCCTGGGACCCTCTTGTCTTACCAGATCAGAAATTCTCTTTTCTCTGTTGGGTTTGTTTGGTTTCTGAATTGGTTTTGATTAGTTTTAGATCTGCAGACAAGGAATGATAAATACGCTCCTTTCTTTGATGTGTTTGCTCTGAGGCCGTGCTGTGAGGACAATATTAGGTCATCATGATGTCCAGGAAGGGGAATCAGGATAATTGCCAGAACTCCGGCTGCAAGACTCCAATCTCCGGCAGCCTGCTGACTGACAGGAGTGATGTCACTGTCTGCAATAAGAGAAGGGATTGGATTGGATAGCAGGAGGATTCTGATATGAAGTACAGAACTGTGGGGGAGGAGTCTGTTCTGTACTCTCCAATAGCAACTCAGTGTGGGTAGGAGGACAACAGGGGAGGGGTTTGTTCTCTTAGGCCTCGTACACACGATAGGTTAGCCAGAGGACAACGGTCTGATGGACCGTTTTCATCGGTCAAAACCGATCGTGTGTGGGCCCCATAGGTTATTTAACCTTAGGTTAAAAAAAAGCCAACTTGCTTTAAAATTTAACCGATGGACGTCTAACCGATAGGTCCAAACCGATCGTTAGTAGGCACGACCATCGGTTAAAAAACCTACGCATGCTCAGAATCAAGTCGACGCATGCTTGGAAGCATTGAACTTCGTTTTTTTCAGCATGTTGTGTTTTACGTCACTGCGTTCTTTTACCAATGGTGTGTAGGCGTGACGGACCATCAGTCAGCTTCATCGGTTAACCTAAGACAACGGTCCTACATTAGAGACCCCTCAGCTCCTCTAGTTTACTCAGAACCAGTGGCAGAACTATTACAGTCACAAAGGTCACACCTGCGACCCTGGCGTTCGGCCAACACGGGGGGGGGGGACTAAGACAGCAGGGAAGGGTCTTGCTGTTGGAGTAAAGGGTCCCAGGATCAGGGGAGGCTCCCCTGGTGATCGCCAATAAGAATGGCTGAGAACAGAGTGTGCAGCACATTCAGCCTTTGCAGAGCCCCCTTGCTGTGTCTGATCTGCTCCCAACACGGGCACAGCGCCCCCCAACATCAGCCAACTCCTCTCCCCACTCCTCCTCCCCCAGACACAAGATCAAAGTTCTCCATACTGGGCTGTGCCCTGTGCCGGCTCTGAGGGACCCGTCACTGATGCCAGCTGCAGCTCCCAGGGCCTGATGAGTGCCTGGATGTGGGGTGGGGGTCCTTGGTGTGTGTGGCCCTTGAGATGTGTGGGGGGGCAGGATCAACTCTCTGCACATCTCAAACTCCTCTCCTACTGCCAGCTGCTCTCCGGAGTTTCTGCCCCCATCTCCCCCAACACTTATGTGCCCCTTCCATGGCTGCCCATATTATTGTCCCTTCATCTGTCCCACCTATCCATCCTCCTCATCTCATACCTCTGCCACCCCTGCTAGGGTTGCCACCTCTCCAGGATTCACCCGGATAGTCCGGGTTTTGAATCATGTGCCCAGGTTTCAGTCCACCTGAAACCCGGACACAATATTCAGACAGGAATGTGGCTCAGGACAGAACGTGACAGGAGGGTGAGGGGGCACTATGTGCGCCACATTACTATTCTCTTTGGAGTTCCCAAAGGTGTCCCCGGTCTGTTACAATCCTATAGTGTATACTAAAATATATATACTGTGCGCCTCTAAATCGTTCGGGTTTGGCATAAAGAAAATGTGGCAACCCTAACCCCGCCCATAACCCCCTCTGACTGGCACCCCGGTTCAGACCCCCTCCCCCCATTCATGCCCCTCACCTCAGCCTTTGTCATCACTTGGGAATCTCAGTGGCTGCATTGTGCCATGTTTGGGGTCACAGAGAACGAAGCCCCTCACTGGGGGCTGCTGGAAGTGATCGGGGGAGGTTACCTCTGTGGGTGTAAATAGGAAATAAGATCTTATTACCTCCTCTGCTGTTACTTCCAGCAATGTCTCCTCTTTCCTGCCTCATGGAACGTCTTTATTCCAGATTACTTCCTGTCTGTAATGACATCACTTCCTGTCTGCATTCCATAGAATCTTCCTGTCTGGATATGTGTGAGATCACCACCTTGTGGAGATGAGAGGAACTGCAGCCCCAAGAAATGTCTCATAGTAACCACGCCTGTAAAATACCTTACAGAGCTACCACAGAAGATCAAATATAACACAAAAAAAGTAAGAAAAGATATATACAGTTCTTATATAACCAATTGTTTAACAAAGATATTTTTATTACATATATAAAAGTCTTAAAGACACAGAACACAAGGTCACAACAAATGTATAGCTAATAAAACAGCTAGAAAATGGGTATGAGCTGTCTATACCTAGAGCTACACCCCGGCATGCCTCCATCCCGGCATATATATGTAAGAAGGAAGGGAGAGGTAGATTGGGACTTTGATGGAGGCATGTGGGTGTATCTGATAATGTGTATGGAATGTAAATACCTTGAATGTCACAATCCCCTGGGGGGGCTTCATGATAGTGATATTAGGAAACATCATTCAATAATATAATATAAGAACGCATTTATGATGTAAAAATACAATCATAAAAAATCTACATAAGTTGATATAATAATAATTCATTTATTAATACAGAGTTGATCACTAAACATGATTTGTGACAGACATTACATTTCATAGCAAAGAACAAATAAATACAGATAAAACATAGAAGAAATATAATATATATATAATTCACATAATAAATACCGATAGAAAACACGATTGGTTAGAATTATTGGAGCTAGCGAGGCTTGGCATCCCTGGATGAACACCCAACGCGTTTCATGGCCTTTTGCCACTCGTCAGGAGTTGGCTGCATGGGTTAAACTATAGGGAAGACTATCACACCTCCAACTTTTACCTCTTCCATCAGCTCATCCCCCACAGTTATAACCTTTTCTACCACCTGCCCCACCCCATTAGGAGGTCTAATTTCTTGTATATCGGGGGAGGGGAGGTCTGATTTTCTTGTATATCGGGGGAGGGGAGGTCTAATTTCTTGTATATCGGGGGAGGGGAGGTCTAATTTCTTGTATATCGGGGGAGGGGAGGTCTAATTTCTTGTATATCGGGGGAGGGGAGATCTAATTTCTTGTGTATCGGGGAGGGGGGGTCTAATTTCTTGTATATCGGGGGAGGGGAGATCTAATTTCTTGTGTATCGGGGAGGGAAGGTCTAATTTCTTGTATATCGGGGGAGGGGGGGTCTAATTTCTTGTATATCGGGGAGGGGAGGTCTAATTTCTTGTATATCGGGGGAGGGGGGGTCTAATTTCTTGTGTATCGGGGAGGGGGGTCTAATTTCTTGTATATCGGGGGAGGGGAGATCTAATTTCTTGTGTATCGGGGAGGGGGGGTCTAATTTCTTGTATATCGGGGGAGGGGGGGTCTAATTTCTTGTATATCGGGGGAGGGGAGGTCTAATTTCTTGTATATTGGGGGAGGGGAGGTCTAATTTCTTGTGTATCGGGGAGGGGGGGTCTAATTTCTTGTATATCGGGGGAGGGGAGATCTAATTTCTTGTGTATCGGGGAGGGGGGGTCTATTTTCTTGTATATCGGGGGAGGGGGGGTCTAATTTCTTGTATATCGGGGGAGGGGAGGTCTAATTTCTTGTATATCGGGGGAGGGGAGGTTTAATTTCTTGTATATAGGGGGAGGGGAGGTCTGATTTTTTGTATATAGGGGGAGAGGAAGGTCTAATTTTTTGTATATCGGGGGAGAGGAAGGTCTAATTTCTTGTATATCGGGGGAGGGGAGGTCTAATTTCTTGTATATCGGGGGAGGTCTAATTTCTTGTATATCGGGGGAGAGGGAGGTCTAATTTCTTGTATATCGGGGGGAGGGGAGGTCTAATTTCTTGTATATTGGGGGAGGGGAGGTCTAATTTCTTGTATATCGGGGGAGGTCTAATTTCTTGTATATCGGGGGAGAGGGAGGTCTAATTTCTTGTATATTGGGGGAAGGGAGCTCTAATTTCTTGTATATCGGGGAAGGGGAAGATCTAATTTCTTGTATATCGGGGGAGGGGAGGTCTAATTTCTTGTATATTGGGGGAGGGGAAAGTTGAATTTCTTGTATATCGGGGGAGGGGAGGTCTAATTTCTTGTATATCGGGGGAGGGGAGGTCTAATTTCTTGTATATCAGGGGAGGGGAAGGTCTAATTTCTTGTATATCGGGGAGGGGAGGTCTAATTTCTTGTATATCGGGGGAGGGGAGCTCTAATTTCTTGTATATCGGGGGAGGGGAGGTCTAATTTCTTGTATATCGGGGAGGGGAGGTCTAATTTCTTGTATATCGGGGGAGGGGAGGTCTAATTTCTTGTATATCGGGGGAGGGGAGGTCTGATTTCTTGTATATCGGGGGAGGGGGGTCTAATTTCTTGTATATCGGGGGAGGGGAGGTCTTATTTCTTGTATATCGGGGGAGGGGAGGTCTAATTTCTTGTATATCGGGGGAGGGGAGGTCTAATTTCTTGTATATCGGGGGAGGGGGAGGTTGGCTCCATACAGTTGGTCTATACTGGAGGATAGATTCACCCCCCAGGTAAGGAATGACTGAATCCCTCCCAGCCAATCACAGTGAGGTATCATGCGTGTGACTGGTGTGTGGGGGAGGGGATAGGTCATGTCTGAGATTTGGACATGTTGATGTACAGACCAGAGATCCCCCAAAATCACCCAGTAATGGGGAGATGTTGGGGGAGGGGATTAAAGGGGAAGTGACAAATAAAAGGAGATGATGAGAGAAGAGGACACATTTATTATATTGTGGGCGGGGCTGTACTGTGTTTATCAATCAGTCATGTGACCCGATCATCTGCAAATTCATATCCAACATAAAGAGCTTTGTACTCAGGATGATGTTCCCTGCAGATCCACTGCTTCCCCTTTACACCGACTTCTTTATTCTTATCATATTTGCTGATATATTAAATAAAATAAAAATCTGTGTAAATTCATGTAATCATTTTAGTTTATGTAATATAGCAGCAAACATCATAAGAATAAAGAAGTAGGTGTAAAGTGGAAGCAGTGGATCTGCAGGGAACATCATCCTGAGTACAAAGCTCTTTATGTTGTATATGAATTTGCACATGGATCAGTTTACTTCACTTATAGATAAACACCATAAGATGAATGAAGTAGGTGTAAAGTGGAAGCAGTAGATCTGCAGAGAATATTATTGGGGCCCCTAGCACTTTATATATGAATGTCTCCACATATTTTAGTGTATGTGTGATAATTGATGGGCGGCACACACAATAGGACAGCGCTGTGACACATAATGCTCTTCTAGGTGATAAAGGGAAGACTTACCTTTGTTACAGCAGCAGTCCGGTAGAAGTTATTTCTGGAGGTATTTGAGTTGTTACACATAGCGCAGGTTTTTTCTATTTATATTGGGGACATAATTGCCCAAATCTGGGGATCAGGAGCCATTTCCACCCTTTACTCTCGGCTGGGGTTCTTTGTATCCATATAACAGATGTTCTACATGACTAAATCTCACATCAATTTTACTGCAAAATCAAAGGGGCCAAAATGTCCCCCCCCCCTCCCCCGAGCAGTAATATATTTCTCTCCCCCTTGGTGGGAGTGGAGATGACCCATCTATAAGGATATACAGTACATACACACAGCACAAGGCCGTGTTCACACTACGAGATGTTTCTGCAGTTCCTCTGAGCTCCACAAGATGGCAGACAGGAAGTCTCTATGGAAGACAGGAAGTGATGTCAGGTACAGACAGGAAGTTCCGGGTGAGAGGTGAGTCGGGAAGTAGTAGTGAGGAGACATTGCTGGAAGAGGCAGTAGAGGAGGTAATAAGATCTTATTTTCTATTTACACCCAGTAACCCCGTCATGTCCGTCCTCTTCCTCCATAGTCACTGCGATGTCTTTAGAGGGGCCAGTGGGAGTAGAAAATGTCCCATAATTGGTGTCAGTGAGGAAGGTCATCATTGGTGTCAGTGAGAGGAATTGTGCCCCATTGTTGATATCAATGAAAGGAATGGTGCGCTATCATTAATGTCAGTGGGATAATTAATTACCCATTGTTGGTGTCAGTGGGATAAATAATACCCCAAAGTTAGTGTCAGTGGATGGAATAGTACCCCGAGGGCCAGATAAAGGCAAGCAAAAGGCCGCATTGGCCCCCGGCCACAGTTTGGGGACCGCTGGTCTATACTAAATAGATTATACCACTTTTATTAGTGGGGGGAGTGGCATTGTATGGCATTGGAAGAAATCGCATCCAGGTACATGTGAATGGACAAGTTGGTGACAAGATACACAGCGGGTCCAACCAAAAAAAATGCACAGTGAGACCTATCTAGTAATAGAAGGTCCATCCATTGTGGTGAGTGTCATCCATGTGGGGTCACCTGGAAGTGGTCACGTGTTTATCTGTTACTAATCGCACAGCACCTGATCACTTACCTCTTGTTTTTCAAGCAACTAATATTTGAAGGGGACTTTTGATTCATTGGACATTAGTTGTATTTTCTGGTGTTATTAATTTCTTTTTTACATGTGGCAAACTGTTTAATAATCTTTATTTATATTTTTGGCAGCGCAG
Source organism: Rana temporaria (assembly GCF_905171775.1). Classification (NCBI taxonomy): domain Eukaryota; kingdom Metazoa; phylum Chordata; class Amphibia; order Anura; family Ranidae; genus Rana; species Rana temporaria. Next base: position 733,064 of record NW_024404450.1, read on the forward strand.
GAGTGGGAGTATTTAGAAGGACACAAGGATCTCTACAAGGACGTCATGATGGACAATCGGCCGCCCCTCACATCACCGGGTAAGAGGAGACTTTATTGTAAAGGAGAGAGCAGTACGGAGGCTCCACCTAGATCCCCCATCATCTGATAAACACATAGAAACAATGTATTCAGTCAGTGTGTGTGTTTCCTACAGATGGATCCAGTAATGGGAACCCACCAGAGAGATGTCCCCGTCCTCTGTATTCCCGGGATTCCACACAGGAAGGTCACACCATCCCCCACCATCATCAGGTAGATGAGGAACAATCACTGATAGTATCATTCGGATCTGTACATTATCTGCATTGTTACCATTGATGTCATTTTTATTCTATATTCAGAGTGGAGACCTGAGAGATCCTAAAGTTGAGGTTAAAGAAGAGATAAAAGAGGAGGATGATGAGGATGGGGTGATGGAGGAAGAACACACCATCCCCCACCATCATCAGGTAAATGAGGAACAATTATTGGTGGTTATGATTTATATACAAACATGTTTATTATAATGAATGTTTTATTCTATTTTCAGAGTGGAAACCTCAGAGATTATAATATTGATATTAAAGAAGAGTATAAAGAGGAGGATGAGGAGTATGGAGTGATGGAGGAGTTTTCAGAAGGACACAAGGATATGATGGAGCCGCCTAATACCAGGAACCCACCAGAGAGATGTCCCCGTCCTCTGTATTCCCGGGATTCCACACAGGAAGGTCACACCATCCCCCACTGTTACAAGGTCGGTGGGACGGAGCATCTAGAACATGGACTGGTGGAGATGATGTGTGGATTTTGTATGTAAGTTTATATCTTACAGATGATATTCTCTCTCATTCTCTTGGTTTAGAGTGGAGATCCAATCGATATAGAATTTGAGGTGAAATCAGAAGAAGAAGAGACGTATGTGAGGGATGATCAGCAGTCTATGGAGGAGGATGGAATAACGGGGACATTTATAGAGGAGGGCACTCCTACAGAGATCAGCACAGGTGGGTCATTAACACTAAATCCATTCCTCCACCCATACTGCTCACTGATTGGTCCAGAGTAGGACGGGGACTGGGTGATATCAGCCTGTAATCCCCTGGTCACTTTCCTGAGCTGTGTTCCCCGTCCTGTATTCCTGTATTTCTCTCGGATAATCTTCCTTCTCTGTGCTGCAGACACAATTTATGTCTCTAGACTGGATTTATGGAGATTCTGGGGTTCAGCTGGCAGCAAAATGTTGATTTTCACCATAGGGTTTGCTTGACCTAGACACCTGGGGTATGTACCTTGGGTCTTCTGCCCCATGCCCGGGTCTAGTGAGAACTCTGACAGAACAATTCTCCCGGGTTACTTGCTCTGTTATTTGCTGGCTGTGCCGGGTGGAGGGATATGTCTGTATAGTCTCAGACCCAAGTCACTGAGTGCAGTCTCAGGAGATGGGAGGCAGCGGTGTGGGATCTCTGCAACTTGTCTCATGTAAATATTTAAGTTTCCACTGATCACTGAATACCAATATTTTGAGTCCTGACCCTTACACTGTATAATTTATATTGTACATTACATATTCATGACCCCTGCACTATATATTCTATGTTGTACATTACATACTCCTGACCCCTGCACAATATGTACTCTATGTTGTACATTACATCATTCTGATACTATATAGTCCTATCTGTTGTATCTTATACAATATGTTGTACATTACATAGTCCTGACTTCTGCTCTCTCCCCTCTACCCACTGCTATATATACTGTGAACTTTGGAGGTTGTTTAGCTCTGTGGAATTAAGTGCGTAAACCGGTAACGTTGAACAAAAAGGTTTTTTTTTGTGACCAAATCAAAAACAACACTTTCTTCAGCACAAAGGGAAAAACATTAAAGTAAAAGTCCGCTTGTCTCCAGCATAAACAAAAAAGTCTATTTTTCTTCAGCACAGTAAAAAATCAAAACAAAGGCACATACGGTTTTAGGCAGAACTTCCAGTCCTTGCTGACCCTTTACCAGCGTCTCAGCAGTACACAGCTTCTGCAGACAGATGCACTCCCATACGCCTCCACACCCTCTATCCCCTCTGTGAGCACTTCCTGTCTTTTAAGCTGATTTCCTGGAAGTTCTTAACCACCTGTGTGCTTGGCAGCCAGTGGTCAGGAGAGCAGGCTCTTTGCCTCCCGAACGTCACTTTAGAGCCTCCGAAATTCTGGGCCCCAAATTACATTTTAACAAGGGCAGAGAGGATTGTAGGCCAGTCCTCTCTGGAACAAATTTTATTGCCCAGAATTTCTCACCCCCTCTGGGTGACCTCTTGAACCCTATACTATTGCCTTATAGGGACCATACTCCAAATATTGGCCCAACATAGCGTCCGTCCAGGACCCAACCCTGGCGTCCTGTACATATCCCCCCCTGCCTCAACGCGGAGGTGTTGGAGGCACCACTCGACATCATACAGTGGACTCGGGAGAGGGCATCGGCATTCTGATGCTGTCTTCCGGGTCTGTGCTCTACCATGAAGTTGAACTCCTGAAGAGACAGAAACCACCTTGTTACCCTGGAATTGGTGTGCTTGTTCTGTCTCCTCCACGTAAGAGGAGCATGGTCTGATATTACGCGAAACCTCCTTCCTAGGAGGAAATACCGTAGGGAGTCTAAAGCCCACTTGACGGCAAGACATTCGCGTTCCACCACCGCATAGTTTTTCTCAGCTGTACTATAAAATCCTTCGCAAAATCCGGAGCTAAAAGCACCGGATCCTGGCACAGTGCTGTCTTAAGCATTTGAAAAGTTTTTTTCGGCCTCGGCATTCCATTTGATCATCACCGACTTTCGGCCTTTGGTGAGGTCAGTCAGCGGTGCCACAATGGTGGCGAAGAAAATGCTCTGACCTGTTTCTTGGTTAGAGGGCAGGCCTTTATGGCCTCTACCTTGCTCATTTGGGGCTTCACTAGCCCTCTACCTACCTGCCATTTTGAGGTTCTGGGATACAGTAGAATTTAAGCCGGATTTTTACCTTGGGCTTGGTCACAATGTTATGCCCGATGACGTTGGTGAGCCCAGGCAACCCTGAAAACATGTCCCTATTTCTTTGCAGAAACTCTTTTACATGCTGGCTTTGGGGCCTAGTTAGGGTAGCTGCAACCTGCACCAGGTCGATCCCTACATGGTCCCCTGACTACCGCCACCACCGCGGACACCGGTTCTCTGTCTCTCCAGAGCTTCAACAAATTTATGTGATAAATTTGGTAGGGTTTTCTTTTCCCTGCCTGGTGTACCTTATAGTTTACCTCACCCACTTTCTCCACTACTTCAAACGGACCTTGCCACTTGGCCAAGAACTTGCTCTCCACTGGGACAGCTACCCTGTCTCCTACTTGGAACAGTCTCACTTTAGTCGACCGGTTATATTCTCTTCTTTGGGCATCCCTAGCCTTCTGCATGTGCTCCCTCACCAGCGGCATCACCTTAGCCACCCTTTCTCGCATTTGAGAAATATGCTCTACCACGGTTTTATGCGGTGAGGACTCACTTTCCCATGTTTCTATTACTAGATCAAGCAACCCCCGGGGCCTTCGTCCATACACTAGGTCAAACGGTGAGAAACCCGTGGATGCTTGTGGAACCTCCCGGATATCGCACAACAGGGCAGGGAGTAACATATCCCAATCCTTCCCGTCTTTCTGGTCCACTCTTTTTAACATGGACTTTAGAGTTTTATTAAACCTCTCAACTAGGCCATCGGTCTGCGGGTGATAGACGGACGTCCTTAACTGCTTAATTTGAAACAGTTTGCACAAGTCCGCCATCAACTTTGACATAAAAGGGGTGGCCTAGTCCGTTAGTATTTCTTTGGGGAGCCCAGTTTGTGAGATTATTTGAAATAACTCCCGGGCAATGGCTTTAGAGGAAATTTTTCTCAACGGTACTGCTTCTGCATATCTAGTTGCATAGTCTGGAATGACCAATATGTATTGGTGCCCCCTTGCTGACTTTGCCAGGGGTCCCACAAGATCCATAGCGATCCGCTCAAATGGGATCTCAATAATTGGCAAGGGGGTTTCTATAGCGGGGCACTGGGGCAGTTAACTGGCAAATGGGACAGGATGCACAATATCTTTTAACCTCGGCCTTCTCCCCTGGCCAGTAAAACCGGTCGGTTATCCTGCCTCTGTTTTCTCCACCCCCAGGTGTCCTCCCAGTGCGTCATTGTGGGCTAGATCAAGGAGCATCCGCCTATACGGTTGAGGAACCAGCAACCGCTCTATGGGTTCCCCTTGGCTTTCAACCACTCGATAGACTAGGTCCCCCCTCAACGCAAAATGAGGAAACCTCTGATCTGCACCTGGTATTTGTGAAACCCCATCAATGACAGAAACCTGCTCTTGAGTGTTGACCAAGGTAGGATCCTGTAATTGGGCGGTGCCAAATGCACCCCTGGATGCACTGGCCTTGAGGATGTTTCCCCTTCACCCTCCTCAACCGGGGAGAGCTCCTCGTCATCCTCCCCCCAGCATGACTTGTAACGGGGAGACTCCCCCCCCCCCCCCCCAGAGGTCAACTTGGTTTTTGAGATCTGAAACAGGACCATTATTATCCAAACTAACATCCTCTGCAATGTCATTATCAACAACAGGTATCGCCACATTAGAGGGGTGTGTTGTGGAGGTTTTAGGCCCGGACACCCCAGACTCTGTCCCTTCCAAGCCCAGTGTCCCCAGTTCTCCTGGCAGCCCTGTCTGTACCTGGTTCCATAAATAGTGGACAGTCCCGCCCCACTATAATGTCATTTATTAAACTGTTTACCACTCCAACCTCCTGTGTAACTGAGGTATGGCCATAGGAAACAGTCACCGGGACCAAGGGGTACTCCTTGGTGTCCCCATGGATACATACTACCTGTAGAGTCTTAGTTACTGGACCAAGCCTCCCAAGTACCCTGGCATGTAACAGTGTTACCATGCTACTGGAGTCCAGTAGAGCCCTGGCAGGAAGGTGGTTCACCCACACTTCACACTCAAACTGTCCGAAAGCTAGATCAAGATGCGTGGCACACGCTCTTTGCACATAAAAAGAGCTTCTTCGGGCAGTCCCGCAATCCATAGGCTCCTCCTGAAGCGGGCACTGTGCCCGGGTATGCCCCCAGGACCGACAACGCCAACACTGTATGTCCCCCATCTTTGGCACAGGAACCGACCTCCGTGGTTCTATGGCAGATGGTGTAGACCTGCGGATTCCAACGTCCGGCAAGGCTTCTCTCCTCGGGGCGGTGGCTGGTCTGGGTGTCCTTGGTGGCAGGCCCAAGCAGGACCTTACCACGGTGTACCGTTTGACCAGCTCGACCAGCTGGTCAGTGTTTGTAGGGTTTCCATGGCTTACCCAGCGCTGTAGGTCATCTGGCAGGGACCGTAGGTACCAGACCATCACCACTCGTTCCACCATTTGTGGACCTGACAACATTTCTGGCTGCAGCCATTTTTTATTTTCCAATAGTGTTTATTAATTTTTTCAAAGAAAAAAAGGGGGGGATAAAACATACAAAAGTAATATCATTCTTAAGAAACGGTTTAGCAAGCTGAATTGCAACACAAAGTGCCATTGCCTTTTGAGGATATAACCTCCTCTAGCACACGAGCAAGCAAAATAGACATTACTTAGCAATACATCCAATGTGTAAAAGGAAAGAAGGAGGTACAGAAATAGAAGGTTCAATCCCGTGGGGGGAATGACAAATAAGAAAACAGTGAGATAAGGAAGACTAAGAGAAGTAATAAAAGGGAGGGGGGGGAGTTAAGGCTCCGTGCTCCATAAATATTCCACAATATTAACCTAAAGACTGCTTGATCCAGGATCACCTGTCAAGTAGCGGATCCATGGGTCCCAGACTCCGTAAAACTGCTTCATCCTATCTTGTGTAATTGCCGTTAGCCTCTCATTCAGCATAAGCCAGGACAGTTTATATATAAGCTGATCAAATGTCAAGGCCGCTGACTTCCAATTTCTCGCTATAGTTATTTTCGCTGAGGTGAATATGAATGCCACCAATCGTCTCTGGGAGCCAGAACCGTCAGGTACCTTACCCCCCAGGAGCGCATGTTTAGCAGATTTCACCAAATTAATCTGGGTCAGGGAATAGATGAAATTATAGACCCTGATCCAGAACCTCCGAACCCTGGGGCAGGTCCACCACATATGGTAGGTGGAACCCGTCTGGCCACATCCCCGAAAGCATTCCCGAGAGGCACCCGGCACAAAAGCGGCCAGTCTAGCCGGGACCATATACCATCTCAGCAAGACCTTGTAGTTAGCCTCTATAATGGAGGTATTCATGATTGAGCGAGAAGCTGACTCCGACAGCCTGTGCCATTCATCAATCTCAAACGTCTCCTGGAGATCCTGTTCCCACTGGAGCATATAGCTCAGCTTGTTAGAGGTATACGATAGAATAGAATATATAGCAGAAATATGGCCTCTTATTTTGTCATATTGCTTACATACATATTCCATAGAAGTCATAGTGGTTAGATCCCCTTTACGAGCTACAGCTTGCAAAAAATGATAGAGTTGCGTATACCTGAAACGTTCAGTCGCTGGCATTCTATATTTCTCAACTAGTGTTCTTTCTGACAATATCCCTTTGTGATCGCACATATCAGCTATTCGTATAAGACCCTTGTTTGTCCACCAATTAAACCCAAAGGGAGAGAGGCCCGGGGTGAAATCTCTATTCCCCAACAAGGGGGCTAATGGGTTGTGAGGGGACTTAAATTTCTTTGACCTCGAGAGCCTGTCCCAAATTCCCAAGGAGAAGGAAAGAGTGGGACACAGTATGATCGGTCTGTCCTTCATAGGTAGCCACATAATGTGGGAGATCAATTCAGGGCGACAGGAATAGGATTCCATAGTCATCCATATTGCGTTGGGTTTTTGAGAGTGATGCCTCGTGAGTTGGGCCAACTGGGCCGCATAGAAATATTTAATAAGATCAGGCACTCCCAAGCCTCCTTTTTGCTTTGGAGTGTACATAGTTCCTTTATTCACCCTAGGCCTCTTATCACCCCAGATGAACTGAAAAACCTTTTTTTGGAACGCGTGGAGGTCCGATCGAACTAGTGACACAGGCAAGGTGCGAAACAAATATAGAACCTTTGGTAGTACATTCATTTTTATTGAGTGCAATCTGCCGAACCACGAAGGAGGGTGAATCTGCCATCTGGCTAAATCGTCTGTTAGGCGTTTAAATAGGGCTGGGTAGTTCCGTCTATATAACGTTTGAATAGACAAAGTCAAATTTACACTGAGGTAAGGAAGAGCCTCTAATTCCCACTTAAACTGGTGTGATCGTTCAAGAGTCTCCTGAATAGGTTTCGGTAACGAAATATTAAGTGCCCTCGATTTGTCGTGGTTAATTTGCAGACCCGATATTTCCGAAAATGGATGTAAAATCACGTATAGGTTAGGAAGGGAAGTAATAGGTGATGACAACGCCAATAAAAGGTCGTCAGCAAAGAGCAAGCACTTATGCTCATCTTCACCGCAAACCATGCCCCTGACATCTGGACTCGACCGGATCTTGATTGCCAACGGCTCTATTGCTAGGGCGAATAGCAGCGGTGACAATGGACATCCCTGCCTTGTTCCCCTTCTAATATCGAATGGTGGGGATGAATATCCCCGCAGTCTCAAAGATGCCGAGGGAGAATCATACAGTGTTCGTAGGAGGACCAGAAAGCGCTCGCCGAAGCTGAAACGGTGCAGTACATCGAATAAATATTCCCACGAGAGGGAGTCAAACGCTTTCTGAACGTCCAACGAAAGCAGCATTCCCCGCCTGGGACCTTTCCCGTCCCAGTCCGACTGAATTGCTGAAATGAAATTTATAATTCTACGAGTCTGATCCGATGCCTGACGATTGGGGATGAAACCAGCCTGATCTGGATGGATGTAATTGGAAAGAAACGTATTTAATCTGAATCATTATCTTGAGATCTGTATTGATCAGGGAGATTGGGCGATAGTTGGCGTAATCTCCATGATCTCGACCCGGTTTTGGTATAACATGGAGATACGCTACATTTTCGTGATTAGGGATAGTGTTTCCCCTCCTCAAGTCGTTAAAATAGGAACACAGGTGTGGTACAAGAATCTCATTATATTTCCTATAGTAATGGCCTGTAAAGCCGTCCGGTCCCGGAGCTTTAGATGGATGAATAGTTTTTATGGCCAATTTAATTTCCGCCTCTGTAAATTCCCCGTCCATTAAGTCCATGTGGGCCTGGGTAAGTCGGGGCAGTTGCATGTCGTGAAAAAACTGTTCCGCTTTGGAGGACTTGTAGCTAGCGGGAGAGCTATATAGAGTGGCATAGAATTTTTGAAATTCCCTGAGAATGGATTCGGGGTTCTGAGTGGGGTGACCTGAGGGTAATCGCAATTTAGGTAACGTTGAAACATATTGTCTGGGCACTAACTTCCTAGCTAACATGGTGGTGGGTTTATCACCCATTGTATAGAATTTATGCTTAGACCAGCTAATATGCTTTTCTGCTTGGGTGGTCAGACTTAGATTAAGTGCCAACCGTGCATCGTCAATTTTACGTCTAATGTCGGTCTGGGGGTTTCTGCGCTGTTCATCTAACAGGTGGTCCAGGTCAACTTCTAACTGCCGCACTGTCTGTTCCCGGTTACTCTTTTCCCTAGCAGCCAATTGAATCAGTTTACCCCGTACCGTGACTTTGTGTGCCCCCCAATTAATGGTAGGGGAGGTGTCTGATGCCTTGTTATTTCTGAAGTACTCCTGTAGCTCCTTTTCAATCTCTATGTACAGTAAGGGGTCGTTTAATAAACTAGGGTTAAGTCTCCATGGAGAAGGACCAGGTTTAGACCAAAGTCCTTTCACTGAAAGTTTAATTGGAGAATGATCTGACCATGGGGTCGACAGTATCCTAACCGACGTCATGTACGGGAGCAAGGGTCTGCACACTAAAACGTGGTCGATCCGCGAATACGTGTGATGTACCTGGGAGAAGTGTGTATAGTCTCTAACCGTGGGATTACATTCCCTCCACTCGTCAATCAAATCATATAAATGGAGTAGATGCGCAACCTTACTGCTACCGGTCGGTGGTCGTCTGAGAATCGGTCTGGCTGGGTCAGATTTGTCCATTATTCCGTCTAGCGGGATATTGCTGTCTCCTCCCATAATCACCTGTCCCAATATCTTAGGCATCAAAATTCTGAGCATTTTGCTGAAGAATTCCGTCTGTCCCGTATTTGGGGCGTAATAGGATATAAAGGAGACCAACTGGTCATGGAGGCGACCCGCCACCATAACATATCTGCCTCCCCTATCTCTCACCACTGTGAGGGGAGTGAAGGGAGTCCGCTTGGACAAGCAGATCGTCACCCCTCCCCGTTTGGTAGGTCCGCTAGCCAAGTAAAATTGTGGGTATTTTACATTTAGGTACCTAGGGGCTGAAGATTTAGAGAAATGGGTCTCCTGCAACAAAAGGACATCTGCTTTTTGTTTTTAATAGAATTGAAAGGCCTTAGTTCTTTTAATGGGGGAATTAAATCCATGTACATTATGGGTGATAATTGAATAGTCTGTGGGAAAACTACTGGCCATCGTGGTAGGGCAGATCACTCTTACCTTGTGTCAACCAGAACCAACATGAGGCCCCATCAAGATGTAACTTCGGCACGATCCGGGATCCGGACCAAGCGGGCACAGTGGAGCACGGAGCCGGAACTCGGGGGGGAAGGGTAGAGCCATAGAGGAAAGAAAAGAAAAGATATAGGTAAAAGAGCAAAATACATTCGTTCGACCATAGGCCTGCAAAATTATTTACAGGCGACCTGAGATAGGATACAACATTATGGGGATTAGCCCCAACCGGATACAACATCCGGATCTGTATTAGCAAGGGTACCCCCCTCCGAAGAGGAGAAGTAGTCTCGCAACTGGGTGGCATGGATAGCCCCCCCGAACCAACCTACTAAGGCCAAAAATACAGGCCAATAACATATAAAAAATATATAGAACATTCTTCCGATGCAATTGAACCCGAACAGTTATGTGTCCGTGTAGAGAAAAAAAAAAAAAAAAAAAAAACAAGTAACCAAAAATGGACCGGAACCAGAGGAGAAAATCTAAAAATATAAAAAAAAATAAAGAATACAGTAAAATAAAACTTCTTATCTCTCCTCAGTCTTCCTCGCAAAATTTGAAGTCGAAAATCAAAAATCTTCAACGTAACGATCCGAGTAGAACTGGAACTGTGCGCTTCCCGCGCTGTCAGGGTGACTAAGTCCGGGCCGTGGGCATCAGTGGACTAAAGTTCAGTCAATAGAAAAAGGCATCTGCTCACCCCGAGTGAGGGGGTAGTTACGTCCGCTTTCAGGTCATCTGAGAAGATCCAGCCTTCTGCGAGTTTCGTCGGTTTTGCCACAGTGGAGAGACGGGTCGATGCTCCTGACGTGAGGCGGAGGCATTTGAATCCTGAGTGATGATACCAAGACCCAGTAAAAGATCTTCGCCTTCTGAAAACTTTGTGAAGGAATGGGATCGTCCCTGATATGAGAACAACAGCCGAAAGGGGAAAGCCCAACGGCATTTTATCTGTTTACGAACAAGCTGCTGTAGCAGAGGTTTCAGGCTCCTGCGTTTTTGCACCGTTGAAGGAGCTAGGTCAGTGAAGAGTTGAATCTGAGCTCCGTACAGTGACAGATCCTGTCTATTGCGAGCTGCTAGCATCAGCCGTTCCTTGATACTGTAGTAGTGCGGCTTGACTATAATATCACGCGGGAGGCCGTCCTTCCTTGGGGCCGTTAGGGCCCGATGAATGCGGTCGATTTCCATATGATGTGCTTTAATGTCAGGGATCAGGTCTTTCATCAAATCTCTCATGGCTCCTTCTAAGTCAGTGTGATTTTCTGGGAGACCACGTATGCGCACATTCTCCCTGCGAGAGCGGTTCTCCAAATCTTCGATCTTATTATAAGCCTCCTCCAACCTATCTTGAAGGTCAGCAATCATATTTGAGTTTTGGTTAACCTTTCTGACAGTACTATCCACTTTGGTTTCAATGATCTCAAATCGCTCTCCATGAGCCTCCATGAGCCATGAATGTCTCTTTTGAGGTCTGTGGTAATCAATGTGCATGCTTTAGACAGCTCCTGTTGCAGCATTGCTGAGAAGCGAGTTAGCAGAACTGCATCCCCAGAATATGTTGGTGGTTGAGGTGTCAGGGCATTTAGGCTAGATTGACTAAACACAGCCTCTGTCAGCTCTGCCATATTTCTGTCCATGGATGACATAGGTGAATCAGCCATGTCCTGCATGCCTCTATATGTGGCAGGGGATTGGGGCTGTGAGGAAGACTCACCCTGCAGCTCAGCCTCTTGTTCTCCCGACGACTGAGAGGAGAAGGGATCCCTGGGATGGTCAGCCAGGATCTCCTCTTCCTCCTGCTGAGATTTCTGCGTCTTGGAGGCCTGGCTGCCTCGTGTATCGACGCGGCCCGGCGTCATCTTGGATTGGGTCACCGGTGAGGAAAGGGGAGATAATGCCAGCCCATTGGTCACGGGGCCACCCCTCTCTCTCTGCCATCCTTTCAAAGGTAGTAAGAAAGGCCTCTACGTCATCGCTGGGTGTTAATTTTTGTAAAAAATGGCTGGCTCTCAGGGACACTTGGTTGCCAGCGGCAACGACTGCTTGCTCTCGTCCCTGAGCCAGCTGCTGTACCACCTCCTGCAAGGCAGCCACCTGAGCTTGAGTGGATTCCTGCTGGGCCGTAAACTGGGCGGCTAGCAGCCGTGTGTTTTCCTGCTGTGCAGCTATAGCCTGTGCCAGGGCCTGTTGCTGACTTTACCCAAGACATGCCATAAGCACACTGTCTCTTTAAATGTCAGTTTTTAGTTTTAAATGTTTTTTTGCGCCTGCAAATGCACTTTGCCCGCATTCTCCACCAGTTGTGAACTTTGGAGGTTGTTTAGCTCTGTGGAATTAAGTGCGTAAACCGGTAACGTTGAACAAAAAGGGTTTTTATTTGTGACCAAATCAAAAACAACACTTTCTTCAGAACACAGGGGAAAAACATTAAAGTAAAAGTCTGCTTGTCTCCAGCATAAATAAAAAAGACTGTTTTTCTTCAGCACAGTAATAAATCAAAACAAAGGCACATACGGTTTTAGGCAGAACTTCCAGTCCTTGCTGACCCTTTACCAGCTTCTCAGCAGTACACAGCTTCTGCAGACAGGTGCACTCCCATACGCCTCCACACCCTCTATCAGCACTTCCTGTCTTTTAAGCTGATTTCCTGGAAGTTCTTAACCCCCTGTGTGCTTGACAGCCAGTGGTCAGGAGAGGAGGCTCTTTCCCTCCCGAACGTCACTTTAGAGCCTCCGAAATCCTGGGCCCCAAATGACATTTTAACAAGGGCAGAGAGGATTGTAGGCCAGTCCTCTCTGGAACAACTTTTATTGCCCAGAATTTCTCACCCCCTCTGGGTGATTTCCTGAACCCTATACTATTGCCTTATAGGGACCACACTCCAAATATTGGCCCAACATAGTGTCCGTCCAGGACCCAACCCTGGCGTCCTGTACAATACACATAATATGTATTTTCTTTTGTTACACCCATTTCCTACCAGCTGGACATTTTATATCTGGTCATTTGATTGGAGCACAGACTTTTACACAGCGATAATAATGTGATAAAATTTTCAATCTTTGGAACATTACACAGAAAGTGATAATGAGGGGGAGTAGTCAATAACCCAATGATGGTGGTCTTCAGGATCAGTCCAGTCTTCATCTTGGTTGTTCTCCCCCCATCCTCATTTTCTGACCTCTAGTGGGGCTCAGCCCCGCTGTTATTCGTGACTAAATCATGGACTAAATAAGGAAGTGCAGGACTTCTTGTGTTGGGAAGATAGCAATGAGTGATAGAGGGGGAGGGGACACTCGTTCTATAATCCCCTCATCACTGTCACTCCTATAAAAGACAGTTCTCGTTGTTTCCTCACTCTCTGACTAAGGTCCATGAATAAAGAAATGATCTGGTAGAAGATCAGAGGACCCATTTACTAGTTACCTTGAGGGGGGAATTGTAAGATCCTCAGAGACAAAGCTGCCTGATGTGGGCGGAGTCCTGGTTTAGGGGAACCAATCAGCTCATGTCTAGTAATAATCTTTGTATTTCTATTTTAGTAGATGGACGGGAGATGAGGAAAACCTCAGAGGATTGTCTCACTTTGTCTCCAGACTGTAAAGTAGAAGATGAGGACATCACACAGTATAGTCCAGGAGAAAACCCGACTACCTCAAATGTCCATCCGGCACCACACAGTGTAGATGGACCATTGTATTCCTCTTATCCTGAGGAACCTCAGACTGTGCGGGACGGTGCCGCACCATCGTATTCCTCTTATCCTGAGGGACCTCAGACTGTGCGGGACGGTGCCGGACCATCGTATTCCTCTTATCCTGAGGAACCTCAGACTGTGCGGGACGGTGCCGGATCATCGTATTCCTCTTATCCTGAGGAACCTCAGACTGTGCGGGACGGTGCTGGACCAACGTATTCCTCTTATCCTGAGGAACCTCAGACTGTGCGGGACGGTGCCGGACCATCGTATTCCTCTTATCCTGAGGAACCTCAGACTGTGCGGGACGGTGCCGGACCATCGTATTCCTCCTATCCTGAGGAACCTCAGACTGTGACGGACGGCGCCGTCCTTCTAACAGAGAAGAGGTTTTCCTGTACTGAGTGTGGGAAGTGTTTCCGCTTTAAATCTGATCTTAATGTGCATACAAGATCTCACACGGGGGAGAAGCCGTATTCCTGTCCTGAGTGCAGGAAATGTTTTTCACAGAAGTCCAGTCTTTACAAACATCAGAGATCTCACACGGGGGAGAAGCCGTATAACTGCCCTGAGTGCGGGAAATGTTTTTTAGAGAAGCACTATCTTTACACACATCAGAGATTTCACACGGAGGAGAAGCCTTTTTCCTGTCCTGAGTGTGGGAAATGTTTTTCACAGAAGTCTGATCTTTCCAGACATCAGAGATCTCACACGGGGGAGAAGCCATATTCCTGTCCAGAGTGCGGGAAAGGTTTTTCAGATAGGTCCGGTCTTTCCAAACATCAGAGATCTCACACGGGGGAGAAGCCGTATAACTGCCCTGAGTGTGGGAAATGTTTTTCACAAAAGTCCAGTCTTTACACACATGAGAGATCTCACAAGGGGGAGAAGCCGTATTCATGTCCAGAGTGCGGGAAATGTTTTGCAGATAGGTCCGGTTTTTCAAAACATCAGAGATCTCACACGGGGGAGAAGCCGTATAACTGCCCTGAGTGTGGGAAATGTTTTTCATATAAGTCCAGTCTTTCCACACATCAGAGATCTCACACGGGGGAGAAGCCGTATTCCTGTCCTGAGTGTGGAAAATGTTTTTCAGATAAGTCCCATCTTAACAGACATCAGAGATCTCACATGGGGAGAAGCCATATTCCTATCCTGAGTGAGGGAAATGTTCCCCACTGAAGTCCTGTCTTCCTGTACATCAGGGATCCCACACAACCCTCGAGGTGTATTAGTGAGTGCGGGAAATGTCTTGTATATGAATGTTGCTGGACATCACAGCTCTCATGTGGGGAAGAAGCACACCCTGATATACACCTCAGATATACTCCATGGCTGATCTTCATCATGTAAGAAACACTTCATAAGGAGATCAGAGATCACCAAAGACATGGATGAAGTGTTGTACCGTGTTGGCCATTGATAGCAGGAGAAAAATAAAAATGGAGTCATTACCTCTCATTGGCTGAGTACATTTTGTGGTGGAAGATTTCACAAACACTTAGAGGTCTGTTTAAAAAAAAAATAGTTGAACGTTTATGACCGGCATTCACCCAGCTGTGATGAATATTGGCCGCATTTTATTTCATACTCTGATTTCCTTGACTCCATCTAGTGACCATAATGCAGTATTGCACTAATTGAGGTATTTCAGGAAAAATACCCGATTATGGCCACTAGATGGAGCTGATGATCATAGGAAATCACTGTGTTAGATCACAGCCAGAAATTGTAACAGCTGGATGAATGATTGTCACATTAGTCCAATAAATTCTTTGAAAAACAGACGTCTTATTTCCCTTCATCAGACATGTCTTCATACTAATACCTGAGATCATACTCATACACTTATCAGTACAGTACACACTGAAGGATAGAACTTCAATAAGACAACACTATTAGACTAACCATTGAATTAAAATGAGAAATACTATGTTTGGGCTTTAGATGGCGCTGAGTATAATAGCAATTATCTCCAGCTAGTGGCAAATGTAGTATTTTCTATTTTAAATCAATGGAAATTATTCGACCAGCAAATAGCCAATTAAACTCCATTTTCCCCTCATTCACACAGAAGGAATGTACATGTATTTTCACCCGGAAAATTGCTGTACAATTATTTATTACTAGACCCCTAAATGTCAGGAGACGTTTATATAAAGATGGGAAGTATGGAGCAGATAAATGAATAGACCTCCTAGCAATGTTATTACCAGGCTGCAGCTAGGGGGAGCTCTAATGATTAGAGTGTGACCACAGCAGAGTGATCCCATCTAGCTCACATTAACCCTTTCACTGCCAGAGCTGGTTTTCCATTCTTTTTGCACACATGGTAAAATGCAGATTTTGGGCCTGAAGATTAGATAAAACCCCCAAACATATATTTTCTGAAAGCAGAGGCCCTGGAGAATAAAATGGTGGTAATTGTTAAGGTGTTCCTCGTACACAAATGTCACCTTCATATCCGGGTTTATTTTCTCCTTTCCCCCATTTTCTATGGTGTGATCTTTTCTACAATACTTTGTTATAATAATGTAACACGTTGTGTTTTGTATTGTACACAAATTAATAATGACTCCGCCTCCACATTCCAGACACGTCATTTTCCTGACCAATCGGATATCTTCCTTTACTATTTCCTGATTTTATGACTGCAATCTTGTTATAAGTAACATTATAATAAAAAGTTTATTGAATGAAGAAAAATAAAGAGTGTGTGTCGGTGTAATGATGAAAATCTGTGATATGAAACATTTCTCATCGGTGACACTATAAAAGTCTTTACAGGTCATCAGTTTAGAGTTCGGGGTCATTATTCTCACCATCTGCAGAGATCTGCCTTGTTCTGCACTAGGGAAATGCACATCTGTGCAAGACACATAGATAACAATTGTTTTCTATGTCTGGTTCACACCCAAACCCGTGTGTGATGTGCGGGGCGGAGCTGTGTGGGGTTATGCAGCATGTCTGCAGTTTTCCGCACCTAAACTGAAGGAAACTGACAGCGCCGCTCTGCACTCCATGTGAGAGGAGAGTCGTGTGTCCCCACAGATAAGAGAGGACAGCAGGAGGAATCATGGTGGACAGGAGCATGTGATCAGTGTGGTGGGGGAAGGGGGGCAATTATAAGAAATGATCTCCTGTGCGTCTCTCCCTGCAGCTGCTGAAAGCTGCTTCTCCTTCTCTCCCTCCTGCCGGATTTCAGTGATTGCAGGGAGAGAAGCCAAGGAGATCAGTTCTTGTAATTGCCCCCCTCTTCCCCCACCACACAGATCACATGTTCATGTCCACTATTTGATTCTTCCTGCTTGCCCCCCAAGCGCTGTCATTTCCCCTCCCGCCAGCTGCTGTAAACATACAGGGGGATGTTTCAGGATGGAGAGTGGGGGAAGGGGCCATTAAATATGTAATTTACCAGCCCCTTCCTTTTCTGAATGAACACACACATACTTGTGATGATTCCAACTCAAATACCTCCAGAAATAACTTCTACCGGACTGCTGCTGTAACAAAGGTAAGTCTTCCCTTTATCACCTAGAAGAGCATTATGTGTCACAGCGCTGTCCTATTGTGTGTGCCGCCCATCAATTATCACAAATACACTAAAATATGTGGAGACATTCATATATAAAGTGTAGGGTTGTCCCGATACCACTTTTTTAGGACTGAGTACAAGTACCGATACTTTTTTTCATGTACTCGCCGATACCGATACTTTTTTTAATGTCATGTGACAGTGTTCAAACCACAATACAGACTAATGATATGAAGAATGCCCATTACATTGGTGGTCAGTGAGTTGGAAATTAATCAATGCTGCTTTTTGGATTTTAAACTTCTATTAAGCACTATAGGTGCAATACAGAATAACTATCAGCGGGTGGCACTGTCCTCCTTAAAGCGGAGGTTCACTCTAAAAAAAACAACTATGTACCATCCAAACCAGCATACTAGCGTCAGCTACAGTATGCCTTTTTTTTGCGCTGTACTTACTGTTTAATCCGTTTCGTTTCAGACTCCCGCGGGAGTAGGCGTTCCTATGAAGAGGGGAACATGATTGACGTCCGGCTATGGCGCATCACGCATTCCGAAAATAGCCAGGGTAGGATTTGGCTCTTCACGGCGATATACGGCGCCTGCGCACAGACTAGGAGCTGACTGCACAGGCGCCGTATATATCCGAGTCCTATTTCGGCTATTTTTGGAGCGCGTGACGCGTCATAGCCGGACGTCAATCATGTTCCCCTCTTCATAGGAACGCCCATTTCCCCGCCGGAGTCTGAAACGAAAGTGGACGATTAAATGGTAAGTACAGCGGGGTAAAAAAGGCATACTGTAGCTGACGCTAGTGTAACGGAATGACCCGGGACAACCAGAGACTTTGTGAGGATGGGGGATACACCTGTGTCAGCGTCCCTGATAACTCTTGGGTCTGAGCCCACTCTGTGCCTTTGGGCATGGGGTGGCAAGTGAATCGTAATTCATGTATTACATGAGATGGGACATCACTGATAGTTCGTATTGCAGGATTTTGAGACACTGCAAGATGTTGGTTAATTGTGACCCCAACCAGTCAATAGTGACTCATCTCTCTGTGAAGACTGTTAATATGTTAAATAAGGCTGGCTTTTGAAAGGCCTTTAATTGTGTGATAACACTGTCTAAAACCTATTGATGCTCAGAGGTGTGAATAGGTGTCAAGCTGTATGCGGAGATGAAACGTCTGCCTAGGGAACTGAGTGGGTGAAGGTGTTTTGTTGTTATGCTGTTGATTAAGGAATGTTAAGTAATTAGCCTTAGTGTGTGATTAGGGGGGTGGAGATCTCATTGTTTCTTTAATGCCTTGTACTGTATAAAAAGCTGAGAAGAAACTATTAAAGTGTCATTACATTTGGAACAAGCACAGAGCTGTGTCTCGTCTTGATTCTGGGCAAATGAAATGGGATCGGGTTCTGACGGTTGGAGTGTCGATACGCTGTCGTGGATGGGATGGAAGGTTGTAAACGGTGGTGACCGTTACAGCTAGTAGGCTGGTTTGGATGGTAGATAAAGAAAAAAATATTTTTAGGGTGAATCCCCGCTTTAAAGGGTCACAAAAGGAAAAACATTTTTTTGCTGAAATGACTGTTTGTTGGGTATAGAGACATAAAAGATTCCTTTTAAAAATGATTAAAAATTTAATTTAATCTATCATATAATGTGCATCTAGTTTCACTTTCGATTTTAAAGGTACATACATGGATTTCCGGGTGAGAGGTGAGTCGGGAAGACTCACAGAACAAAAACAAACAAATCCAGGGCAGTGTTTTGTTTTTAAAATGCATCTGATTGGTTCTGAGGAGTTTTAGACACACAGTAATGACAGCTTAGACCACCGTGACAATCTCCCAGTACGATGGTTATAAGGAAACAGGCAACCAGGAAGTGTGGAGATCACAGCAGAATTACAGCTACTTCAAAGCAAAAACGAACAATGAGGACATGAAACCAGTACTGCAGTAAGGTAAAGGAAGCTATTTAGTTTAAAAAAAAAATTCCTTTAGTGACCCTTTTAGAGTTAATTCTTATCTTCTTATTCATGAGAGAAAAGCAGCCCCTCCCAGCTCTTCCCTCCCCCTGGGCCATGCTGAGCTTATCAAAAATGAACTTTGCTTAAAAAATCGGATCTAAAATAAAAAACAAATCTATAAATAAATGTATCAATTTCTTCTAAATGAGCAATGTAATTTATAATAAAACTTTTCTAAAGTCCAATTGATAATGCTCTATACTGACACACGGCACTTCTGCCAACTGCACATAGCTTACAACTGTGATGGTGTGTATTACTGTGTCCTACTAGTGACAGTATTCATTCAGCTATAGACACTTCACAGGTCACACAATCTTTTACTTGCCTGCTATGATGTCCGCCCTGCTCCCTGATCTCCGCCCACTCTCCGCCCCTTTCCGCCCACTCTCAGCAGTTAGCACGATCTCTGCTGCTAGCTCTCCGCCCCTTCTCAGCCCCGCTCTCCGCCCCTCTAAGCAATTACAATGATCTCCGCTGTCTCCCCACCCCTTCTCAGCCCGTCTCTCTCTGCCCGCTCCGCCCCCTCTCTGCACCCGCTCGTCACCTGAGAAAAAAAAACGGCAGAAGCATCGGGAGCATTTGCGCGAGTACAAGTACACGCGCAAATGCTCAGTATCGGTCCCGATACCGATACTAGTATCGGGACAAACCTAATAAAGTGCTAGGGGCTCAAATAATATTCTCTGCAGATCTACTGCTTCCACTTTACACCTACTTCATTCATCTTATGGTGTTTATCAATAAATGAAGTAAACTGATCCATGTGCAAACTCATATACAACATAAAGTGCTTTGTGCTCAGGATTATGTTCCCTGCAGATCCACTGCTTCCACTTTATACCTACTTCTTTAATCTTATAATGTTTGCTGCTTTATTAAATAAACTAAAAATCTGTGTAAATTCCTGTAATCATACAACATTTTGTGCTCAATATAGTGTTCTCTGCAAGTCCACTGCTTCCACTTTGCATCTACTTCAATGAGCTTATTTTGCTCCAAAAAAGTCCACCAATCAATGAAAAGTTGATAAGGTGTGAAAGTTCTCGGTGCTCCAATCTGTGCCAGCTGTAGTGTAGCCACGCCTTCTTCCACCTCTTACACACGTGATGGTGAGGGCGCCCCCTTAGTAGTGCTTCCCCACTCACCAGAGCAATATGACTCCCAGCTTTTCATCTACCAGAGTCACCAACATCCTTCACACTCTCCTCACCTCCGATGGATCCTCCTCGCTCACTCCTGCAAGTCTGCTGAGGTTTCTGTCAGTCTCCCTCCTAGACTCGGCTTCCTCCTCCAACCGCTGTTCCAGCAGGAGCTCCACCTCTTCATACACACTCAGGGCTCCGCCTCTTCATACACACTCAGGAGCTCCGCCTCTTCATACACACTCAGGGCTCCGCCTCTTCATACACACTCAGGGCTCCGCCTCTTCATACACACTCAAGGCTCCGTCTCTTCATACACACTCAGAGCTCCGCCTCTTCATACACACTCAGGAGCTTCACCTCTTCATACACACTCAGGAGCTCCGCCTCTTCATACACACTCAGGGGCTCCGCCTCTTCATACACACTCAGGGCTCCGCTTCTTCATACACACTCAGGAGCTCCACCTCTTCATACACACTCAGGGGCTCCGCCTCTTCATACACACTCAGGGCTCCGCTTCTTCATACACACTCAGGAGCTCCACCTCTTCATACACACTCAGGAGCTCCACCTCTTCATAAACACTCAAGGCTCCGCCTCTTCATACACACTCAGGAGCTCCCCCTCTTCATACACTCAGAGCTCCGCCTCTTCATACACACTCAGGAACTCCGCCTCTTCATACACACTCAGGAGCTCCACCTCTTCATAAACACTCAGGGCTCCGCCTCTTCATACACACTTAGGAGC
This sequence comes from Rana temporaria, assembly GCF_905171775.1. Lineage (NCBI taxonomy): Eukaryota > Metazoa > Chordata > Amphibia > Anura > Ranidae > Rana > Rana temporaria. The sequence goes on from NW_024404450.1 coordinate 753,919, forward strand.
TCCGCCTCTTCATACACTCAGAGCTCCGCCTCTTCATACACTCAGGAGCTCCGCCTCTTCATACACACTCAGAGCTCCGCCTCTTCATATACACTCAGGAGCTCCCCCTCTTCATACACACTCAGGAGCTCCGCCTCTTCATACACACTCAGGAGCTCCGCCTCTTCATACACACTCAGGAGCTCCGCCTCTTCATACACACTCAGGAGCTCCGCCTCTTCATACACACTCTGGGCTCCGCCTCTTCATACACACTCAAGAGCTCCGCCTCTTCATACACACTCAGGGCTCCGCCTCTTCATACACACTCAGGGAGGAGAGAAAGGGAAATCCCACATCATGTAATGTCTTTTATTAGAAGGAAATACTAAAATCTGCACTCACTGAGGTGGGAAGCTGCCACATTTAGCATTGGTAGTCATACTGCAACTGAAGGTTCATCTTGGCTGAATAGCCAATCAGTGCAGCCGTTATCTCACCCCAAACAGGGCAAATTCACTCCAAACCCAAACACAATCAAACAAGTGATCTGTTTATTGGTCCCTTATTGGTGACCGATGGGAGAAGGATCCCCTCATATCAGTGATCAGTGAAAGAAGGACATTTTTACATTATCATGAAATTGTTGTTACTGAAAGACAGAAATTTATCAATTCACAGGGAACCCCTAAAAACCTTTGGAGGATCCCTGGCTGATAAAGGCCGGACTAGTCAGTAATATATTTCTATCCCCCTTGGTGGGAGTGGAGATGACCCATCTATAAGGATATACAGTACATACACATACAGCGCAAGGCCACTTCAATATATTTCTCAGGACTGCAGTTCCTCTGAGCTCCACAAGATGGTGATCTCACTTCTATCAGGAAGACAGACAGGAAGTGATGTCAGGTACAGACAGGAAGTTCCGGGTGAGAGGTGAGTCGGGAGGAAGTAGAGAGAAGACGTTGCTGGAAGAGGCAGCAGAGGAGGTAATAAGATCTTATTTTCTATTTACACCCAGTAACCCCGTCATGTCCGTCCTCTTCCTCCATAGTCACTGTGACGTCTTTTATCTCCAGCAGATGATGATACACACATATATAGTGTGGAGATTTTCATTAACCCCGTCAGAATCAGAACATTTCCCCACTTACAGGGCCAGAAAACACTCTCCATTTTGGAGATGTGTCACCTTTCCCACCAATCACCTTCTCACCTCATCAGTCTATATCAGGGGTCTCCAAACTTTATAAACAAAGGGCCAGTTTAGAATTTAGAGGGGCCAGTGGGAGTAGAAAATGTCCAGTGAAAGTAAACAATGCCCCATCGTTGGTGTCAGTAGGAGGAACTGTGTCCCATCATTGGTGTCAGTAGGGGGAATAGTGCCCCATTGTTGATATCAATGAAATGAATAGTGCCCCATTGTTGATATCAAAGGAAGGAATGGTATTCGTTAATGTCAGTGGGATAATTAATTCCCCATAGTTCGTGTCAGTGGATGGAATAGTACCGCAAGGGCCAGATAAAGGTAAGCAAAGGGCCGCATCGCAGACAAGTTTTCTCACCGCTCCAGATGAGCCCCACAGGCAATCAAGGGCTGTTGACTAAGCACTGACTGCCAGTGCGAAACGCGTTGGCCATACTGTGTGTTGTTGGTTTGCAGTGACTGCATGTACAGTTGAAAATAAAAAGACATCTCTTTTTTAAGCGATTTTGGAGTGCGGCTGTCCAGTACTTGTTCTTTTCATTGTTGCTATCAAAGGGCCGCATCGGCCCCCGGCCACAGTTTGGAGACCGCTGGTCTATACAAAATATATTTTACCACTTTTATTAGTGGGGGGAGTGGTAGTGTATGGCATTGGAAGAAATCACATCCAGGTACATGTGAATGGACAAGTTGGTGACAAGATACACAGCGGGTCCAACCATAAGGGCAGTGAGACCTATCTAGTAATAGAAGGTCCATCCATTGTGGTGAGTGTCATCCATGTGGGGTCACCTGGAAGTGGTCACGTGTTTATCTGTTACTAATGACACAGCACCTGATCACCTACCTCTTGTTTTTCAAGCAACTAATATTTGAAGGGATCTTTTTGATACATTGGAGATTAGTTGTATTTTCTGGTGTTATTCATTTCTTTATTCTTTACATGTGGCAAACTGTTTAATAATCTTTATTTATATTTTTGGCAGCGCAGTCTATATACACATTTACTGGAGATCATATGACCATCACATTGCCTCCCCTCCACCTCCCTCCCTGATAGAATAGAGAAATACAAAAAAGATTCTAGAAGTCACCAGAGAGATTATGGAGGAGAGGTGAGCGGTGCCGGGAATTCTGGGACATTATCCAGTAACAGACAAGGGGTGTGTCTGGATGGTGACTGAATCATTGTGTGTGTCAGGTTCCTATTAGGTGTCAGGATGTCACTGTCTATTTCTCCATGGAGGAGTGGGAGTATTTAGAAGGACACAAGGATCTCTACAAGGACGTCATGATGGACAATCAGCCACCCCTCACATCACCGGGTAAGAGGAGACTTTATTGTAAAGGAGAGAGCAGTACGGAGGCTCCACCTAGATCCCCCATCATCTGATAAACACATAGAAACAATGTATTCAGTCAGTGTGTGTGTTTCCTACAGATGGGTCCAGTAATGGGAACCCACCAGAGAGATGTCCCCGTCCTCTGTATTCCCGGGATTCCACACAGGAAGGTCACACCATCCCCCACCATCATCAGGTAGATGAGGAACAATCACTGATAGTATCGTTAGGATCTGTACATTATCTGCATTGTTACCATTGATGTCATTTTTATTCTATATTCAGAGTGGAAACCTGAGAGATTCTAAAGTTGAGGTTAAAGAAGAGATAAAAGAGGAGGATGATGAGGATGGGGTGATGGAGGAGTCAGAGTCTCTAAAAGAACACAAAGATCTGTACCAGGACACCATGGTGGAGTCATACAGTAATGGGAACCCACCAGAGAGATGTCCCCATCCTCTGTATTCCCGGGATTCCACACAGGAAGGTCACACCATCCCCCACCATCATCAGGTAGATGATTGACAATTATTGGTAGTTCTGATTTATACACATCATGTTTGTTACATTGAATGTTTTATTATATATTCAGAGCTGTAATCTCGGGGACTATAATATTGTAGTTAAAGAAGAGTATAAAGAGGAGTATGGAGTGATGGAGGAGTTTTCAGAAGGACACAAGGATATGATGGAGCCACCTAATACCAGGAACCCACCAGAGAGATGTCCCCGTCCTCTGTATTCCACACAGGAAGGTCCCACCATCCCTCACTGTTGCAAGGTTGGTGGGATGGAGGTTATAAAACACACTAATAGAGACAATGTGTGGATATTAAATGTGATGTTACAATAATAAAGCTTATATCTTACAGATGATATTCTCTCTCATTTTCTTGATTTAGAGTGGAGATCCAATCGATATAGAATTTGAGTTGAAATCAGAAGAAGAAGAGAGGTATGTGAAGGATGATCAACAGTCTATGGAGGAGGATGGAATAACGAGGACATTTATAGAGAAGGACACTCCTACAGAGATCAGCACAGGTGGGTCATTAACACTAAATACATTGCTCCACTCATACTGCTTACTGATTGGTCCGGATTAGGGCGAGGACTGGGTGATACCCAGTTATATAGAATACCAAGTTACTTTTAGCAGCAAAAATTTGATCAAACTTTATCAAAAAATTGTTGAATTTATTCCATTTACAAAATGTATATTTATTTTATCAAGAAGTTCAGACTAGAAATAGTGCATTGTTCTTAAAAACGGTGTCAGAACCATTGACGTATCTTGGCATAGAGCCAACATATACCGTCAGAATGTTTATACTGAACTATAAAATATTATTGTATTTATGGAAATATGTAAATCTGTGCTTTGTGAGATATACAATTTTCCTACAATACAAGATATCCAAATTCTTTTATCCGTGCTATTTTGAGGACAAGCAACACAACTGAATATTTAAAATATATATATTTATTAACTAAAGATGTAGTGCAACAATTAAAATCAGGTACAATTTGTGTTAAAACAAATAATTGATATGCTTCTACAATCAGAGATAAGCCATGGTTAAATGTTCAGATAATATTTACATTATATGACAAGGTATATTCATAGCTCCTATTTAAATCATCCTGGCGTATTTAAAACCTGGTGGCTTGTACCTTGACATGTATTATCTCTTCTCAATGACAAACAGATCTCTTGCTACTACTTATATATACGTGTACAGAATAAATGTTATATTTGTACACAAGCTTTGCAATGCAAACAAGCTTAATTTTTAATTTAGGAAGAATTTATTTTCACATACCTCATTCTAAAACCGATTTACCGTCGTTAGCTTTTCAAAGACAAACGTAATGCGTATGTCTTTAATATTTGGAATACAATTATCTCATACTGCAGTTAGACATAACCAACTCCCAAATTATATTTGCCAAGTATATTTAAACAGTCTTAGTTGTGTGTATGTGAAAACCTTCAAATTGCCAAAAGGTAAATTATCAAGATTATACATTACAAGTATGTAAGAGGTCTTGCTGTTTGAGAAGTGAGAAAGTCATAATGAAGGACTTCTGTGAGCCCCCTACATGTTTGCGGTCAATCTCTGCCTTCCAGCTTCCTTCAGAGATCAGATCAGGCTCCAGCCATCAGCCCTCCAGAGATCAGCTCCCATTGGCCTGGAGATCCCATCAGCCTCTTCTCAGATCCCCCCTCTCCTGTGCTGTGTAATCACTTTTTATCTCCCCAAAGAAGTGGGTGTGTATTTCACTGGCGATGTCACATGATACTATGTTAGCTCAGCTGCCCTTAGCAACCAATGATCTGGCTATCTTAAACCATGCCGATATTAACCTGTAGGGGGCAGTGGTGTATAAGAAATTATTCCTAATGATAGGGTCAATCAGAGTTAATCAGGATTTATGACCCCCTCTGACTTGAATCTTGGTATAGCTTAATAAACTGTTTTATATGTCAAACAAAATGACAACGAACCCAGACATTTCGGCAACTTCTCAATTTATGATTGAGATAAGGTTTTATGGTCAGCACAGATGCTTTGGGAAGTTTATTTGAACTATTGCCGGAATGTGATCAAAGCAGTCTAATACTTTTAAGCTAGTATAGGATCTTGTTCTTGGGACCCTAGTTATCTATGTATTAAACAGGTTTATATGTGAATTACTAATACACATATATTGTTAAAGCATTATAAAGAAACAATACTATTTCAGATATATTATTCCACCGGGATTGTGAATGAGCCCCTTCGGTCTCATAGTACAAAGACCACACTGTGTTTTGTGTCATGCTGTGCAGGGCCTTTCATCTTGTTTATCTTTCTGGGAGTCCTAAACCTGTGATTTACAACCTAAGAACAATGTCTATTCATGCCTGAGAACCTATGTTGAAACTTTAACAGGGAAAAATGGCTGTCCTTCAGTTCATCATATACATGAATAGGGAACAATATGAAACATATATTATGTGCGACATTATATGTATTCTTTTAACCCCAAATGTTCTGACAACGGATTAAATGCAATCAGACAATTAATTAATTACCATAAACATATCAACAAACTGGACAAACATGTAACAATACAAAACAGCACTGAACAAAGTGTGGACGCACTGCATTAGCCCATGGTCAGCCAAGAAATCAAATCATTAGGATATAATCTGATAGAGTGGGGTCTTAAATGGTCCCCTTAGTACACTAATTATTTGGCTGGCAGTGGGCTAGTCCAAGTGTGGAAAGGGGTGGGATAGGAGGGATAAGGAGCTAGCCTATAGAGGGGTGATGGTTAAGCCTATCATGCAGATAAGGGTGATATCGGCCTGTAATCCCCTGGTCACTTTCCTGAGCTCGGATAATCTTCCATCTCTGCACTGCAGACACAATTTGACTGGATTTATGGAGATTCTGGGGTTCAGCTGGCAGCCAAATTGTTAATTTTCACCATAGGATTACTTGTTCTGTTGTCTGCTGGCTGTGCCGGGTGGAGGGATATGTCTGTATAGTCTCAGACCCAAGTCACTGAGTGCAGTCTCAGGAGATGGGAGGCAGCAGTGTGGGATCTCTGCAACTTGTCTCATGTAAACATTTAATCTTCCACTGATTACTGAATACTAATATTAGGAGTCCTGACCCTTACACTAGGGCTCAAAATTTTAAGTCCTGAGCTACTAGCCAGACCTTAAGGATTACTCGCCACCAGTTGCCCCACCCAACCCAACAAGTGCCCGCCTCTAAACATACCCTCATAAATTATCTCATGAAATTATACTTAAATGTTTTATGCAGAACTAAGTTACAAAAGTAAATATTAACAACAACTTTATTAGTGCCCCTCAGCACAGCATGACCAGTGCCCATCAGTACAGTCTCACCTGTGCCCGTCACTACAGCCTCACCTGTGCAGAGGAAGAGTCAAGCTGGCTGATCATCATTGACCGGGGATTGCCCACTGTAACAGCTTTCATTTGAATGGGTTCCCGGAGACGCTCACCAGGGCCGTCTTTACCATAGGACAAACAGGGGCAGCTGCCCAGGGCCCTGTCACTGTTGGGGGCCCAAAGCAACCCCCTTTTTTTTTTAGGGGTCCGGAAGTCCCCAGGGGCCCCAGAATCTGATTGGTTCTGTTAAGTTTTAGACACACAGTAATTACAGCTTAGACCACCGTGAAAAGCTCCCAGTATGATGGTTATAAGGAAACAGGCAACCAGGAAGTGTGGAGATCACAGCAGAATTACAGCAACTTCAAAGCAAAAACGAACAATAAGGACATGAAACCAGTACTGCAGTAAGGTAAAGGAAGCTATTTAGCTAAAAAAAATAAAAAAATTCTTTTAGTGATCCTTTAATATTGCCACTGACTAACAATGGTGGAGGGATATCTAAATGCCGCTGGCCACCAATGGGGAGGCATATCTAAATGGCATCACCACACTGATCATCATTGCAGAAATAATAAAGTAGAATTACAGCATAAACCCAACTAGCCTTAGAAATGTCCCTTCCTAATACCTATGCTGACTAACTTATTTTCAGGCTGCTCCAGTCTGGTCATGTGATCTCCCCTGTGTGAGCCAGCAGCGTATGCGATGGAGAGGAGGGATCGCTGGCAACGTCTGGGACATGGACATCTATGGGTAACCTCAGCACTCAGGCGTTGCCAGCAGTTGTTGGATTGTTCTTTCCTTTGCCCTGCAGCCACTGCTGGCTGACATAGGGAAGATCACATAACCAGACCCGAGTAACCAACAAATAGTATAGAAGGATCGGAGAATTTGTCCCCAAACCCAAAACTCCAAAGAACAAGGGAGAAGCGGGCGATTGGACTATCACGGTACAGATACATAAAATTAAATAAAGTATGAAACACATGTATAAAAAATATGTAAATCAGTTTTATTAATACAAATCAATAAAAGACAATGACATTCATACATAATTAAAACCATTTAATGGCACACCACATGGATCACCATAAGAAGAGTCCCCACATGGGGGACATATCCCAATGGGACATGGGTCGCGGAGGGCATCTCTACTAGTTTTGCGGTAGAACTGCTTCTTCAGGAGAGTGTCTGCAAAGAGTTTAATAAATTGATCAAAAAACTAGCAATTTGAAAATACATATATACATATACATGAGACTGTATTTTCGAATTGCTAGTTTTTTGATCAATTTATTAAACTGTTTGCAGACATTCTCCTGACGAAGCGGTATCCCATGTCCCATTGGGATATTTCCCCCATGTGGGGACTCTTCTTATGGTGATCCATGTGGTGTGCCATTAAATGGTTTTAATTATGTATGAATGTCAGTGGGGTGGATTCAAGAAGCATTTGCGCCTGTGTAACCATCGGTTACACAGCGCAATTGCTTACTTGCCCCGGCGTAACGAGTGCTCCTGATTCAGGAACCTCGTTACGCCGACTGCAGCCTAAGATCATGGGCAGCCCATGTTACGTATACCCGTCGTTCCCGCGTCGCGAAATTAGAATTTTACGTAGTTTGCGTAAGTGAATCGTGAATGGCGCTGGACGCCATTCACGTTCACTTTGAAGCAAATGACGTCCTTGCGACGTCATTTGCCGCAATGCACGTCGGGAAAGTTTCCAGACGGAGCATGCGCTCTACGATCGGCGCGGGAACGCGCCTAATTTAAATGATTCCCGCCCCCTATGGGATCATTTAAATTGCGTTTTGCCGGCGCGCCAGCGCAATTTACAGAGCTTCTGCTCCGTGAATCAAGCAAATTTGAATCGGAGCAAATTTGTAAATAATGCGCAATTCTACCTGAATCCGGGCCATTGTCTTTTATTGATTTGTATTAATAAAACTGCTTTATATATTTTTTATACATGTGTTTCATACTTTATTTAATTTTATGTATCTGTACCGTGATAGTCCAATCGCCCGCTTCTCCCTTGTTCTTTGGAGTTTTTGATTTGGGTACAAATTCTCCGATCCTTCTATACTAAAAATGTTTTGGATGATGGTACGACCTATTGTATTATAGTTTATCTATTTATGTTTGAAGAGGCTATTTTTTCATAACCAACAAATAGGTAAGTATATAAAGTACATTATTTCTGTATTTAACACAGGTTTGGCAGCATAGGTGTTGGGAAGGAGCAGAGGGTATTGTTAGGTTCAGGCTGGAATTCCACTTTTAGAATCTGCCAATGAAAAGGGGTTTAGAAAGTACAATGCCACTAACCACCTATGCTGGGGGTTATTTTCCCTGCTACAGACACCTATGCTGGGGGTTATTTTCCCTGCTACAGACACCTATGCTGGGGGTTATTTTCCCTGCTACAGACACCTATGCTGGGGGTTATTTTCCCTGCTACTGACACCAATGCTGGGGGTTATTTTCCCTGCTACTGACACCAATGCTGGGGGTTATTTTCCCTGCTACTGACACCAATGCTGGGGGTTATTTTCCCTGCTACAGACACCTATGCTGGGGGTTATTTTCCCTGCTACTGACACCAATGCTGGGGGTTATTTTCCCTGCTACTGACACCAATGCTGGGGGTTATTTTTCCTGCTACTGACACCAATGCTGGGGGTTATTTTCCCTGCTACAGACACCTATGCTGGGGGTTATTTTCCCTGCTACAGACACCAATGCTGGGGGTTATTTTCCCTGCTACTGACACATATGGAGGTTATTATTGCAGAAACTGACACCAAGTTGGAGGTTATTAATTGCGGAAATTGACTCTGATGTTGGGGGTTATTGTTTTGGAAAATACCATCTATGATAATCATTATTATTACATAAACATATACATTTTTAAAAGAAACACATTTTTCTTTGTTTCTGGTTGCAATTTTGCAAATTTTGGCTAAAATTTATACTGCTACATTGTTTTGGTAAAAATATCCCAAGTTATCGGTGTATAGTATTGGGGCTGTGTGAAAGTTATAGGGTCTACAAGCTATGGTCCAATCAAACCGGATTTGCGGACGGCCCATGTCATTTCTTGAGACACTAACAAGCCAGGAAAGTACGAATACCCCTCAAATGACCCCTTTTTTTTTAAAGTAGACATCCCAAGGTATTTAGTAAGAGGCATGGTGAGTTTTTTGAAATTCTAATATTTTCCCACAATTATTTGCAAAATTAAAAAAAATTCCCACAAAATTGTCAAATTAACAGGTTATTTCTCTGACATGGCATATGCATACCACAAATTACACCCCAAAATACATTCTGCTACTGAGTAAGGCAATACCACATGTGTGAGACTTTTCCACAGTTTGTTTAATAACATCCTCAAACTTTGGAATCTTAAACAGAAAGTGATAATGAGGGGGAGGAGTCAATAATCCAATGATGGAGGTCTTCAGGATCAGTCCAGTCTTAATCTTGGTTGTTCTCCTCCCATCCTCACTCTCTGACCTCTTGTGGGGCTCAGCCCCGCTGTTTCTCATGACTAATTAATGGACTAAATAAGGAAGTGCAGGACTTCTTATGTTGGGAAGATGGCAATGAGTGATAGAGGAGGTGGGGACACTCGTCCTTTAATCCCCTCATCACTGTCACTCCTATAAAAGACAGTTCTCGATGTTTCCTCACTCTCTGACTAAGGTCCATGAATAAAGAAATTATCTGGTAGGAGATCAGAGGACCCATTTACTAGTTACCTTGAGGGGGGAATTGTAAGATCCTCAGAGACAAAGCTGCCTGATGTGGGCGGAGTCCTGGTTTAGGGAAACCAATCTGCTCATGTCTAGTAATAATCTTTGTATTTCTATTTTAGTAGATGGACGGGAGATGAGGAAAACCTCAGAGGATTATCTCACTTTGTCTCCAGACTGTAAAGCAGAAGATGAGGACATCACACAGTATAGTCCAGGAGAAAACCCGACTACCTCAAATGTCCATCCGGCACCACACAATGTAGATGGACCATCGTATTCCTCTTATCCTGAGGAACCTCAGACTGTGCGGGACGGTGCCGGACCATCATATTCCTCTTATCCCGAGGAACCTCAGACTGTGCGGGACAGTGCCGGACCATCGTATTCCTCTTTTCCCGAGGAACCTCAGATTGTGCGGGATGGTGCCGGACCATCGTATTCCTCTTATCCTGAGGAACCTCAGACTGTGCGGGACGGTGCCGTCCTTCCAACAGATAAGATGCTTTCCTGTACTGAGTGCGGGAAGTGTTTCCGTTCTAAATCCAAACTTAATGTGCATAAAAGATCTCACACGGGGGAGAAGCCATATTCCTGTCCTGAGTGCGGGAAATGTTTTTCAGTGAAGTCCAATTTTTCCACACATCAGCGATCTCACACAGGGGAGAAGCTGTATTCCTGTCCTGAGTGCGGGAAATGTTTTTCAACGAAGTCCAGTCTTTCCGCACATCAGAGATCTCACACGGGGGAGAAGCCGTATTCCTGTCTTGAGTGCGGGAAATGTTTTTTATGGAAGTCCACTCTTTACACACATCAGAGATCTCATATAGGGGAAAAGTCGTATCCCTGTCCTGAGTGCGGGAAATATTTTGTACAAAAAGTACATCTTGTCATACATCAGAGATCTCACACAGGGGAGCAGCCGTATTCCTGTACTGAGTGCGGAAAGTGTTTCCGTTTTAAATGTCATCTTAATGTGCATAAAAGAACTCACACAGGAGAGAAGCCGTATTTATGTCTTGAGTGCGGGAAATGTTTTTCAGATAAGTCCCATCTTTCCAGACATCAGAGATCTCACACAGGGGAGAAACCGTATTCCTGTCCAGAGTGTGGGAAATGTTTTTCAATGAAGTCCAATCTTTACACACATCAGAGATCTCACACAGGGGAGAAACCGTATTCCTGTCCTGAGTGTGGGAAATGTTTTTCAGTGAAGTCCCATCTTTACAAACATCAGAGATCTCACACGGGGGAGAAGCCGTATTCCTGTCCTGAGTGTGGGAAATATTTTTCAATGAAGTCCAATCTTTACACACATCAGAGATCTCACACAGGGGAGAAGCCGTATTCCTGTCCTGAGTGTGGGAAATGTTTCTCAGTGAAGTCCAATCTTTACACACATCAAAGATCTCACACGGGGGAGAAGCCACTTTCTTGTCCTGAGTGCGGGAAATGTTTTTCAGATAAGTCACATCTTTCCAAACATCAGAGATCTCACACGGGGGAGAAGCCGTATTCCTGTCCTGAGTGCGGGAAATGTTTTTCAGATAAGTCACATCTTTCCTAACATCAGAGATCTCACACGGGGGAGAAGCCGTATTCCCGTCCTGAGTGCGGGAAATGTTTTTCAGATAAGTCCCATCTTTCCAAACATCAGAGATCTCACACAGGAGAGAAGCCGTATTCCTGTCCTGAGTGCAGGAAATGTTTTTCACAGAAGTCCACTCTTTACAGATATCAGAGATCTCACACGGGGCAGAAGCCGTATTCCTGTCCTGAGTGCGGGAAATGTTTTTCATTGAAGTGCAATCTTGACAAACATCAGAGATCTCACACAGGGGAGAAGCCATATTCCTGTCCTGAGTGCGGGAAATGTTTTTCACAGAAGTTCAATCTTTCCAGACATCAGAGATCTCACACGGGGGAGAAGCCACTTTCCTGTCCTGAGTGAGGGAAATGTTCCTCACTGAAGTTCTGGGTTCCTGTACGTCATGGATCCCACATGTAACAAAACATCCCACACTCCACTTGAGTGCTTTTGTCATATACCGCTTCCTTCCAGTCTGAATACAGATATTAGATATTATTGCCGCATATTACAACCACAAACAAGGCAGGACTCATTTGGCTGCTATCTGGGACATAAACTCTTTATTAGAATACAGTCTTTTATACATTTGAGGAGGAGGTTCCCCCCCCCGCTCATATTACTCAATTACTAAATTAACATGAGCTAATTAACTAATCATTTCCAGACTAGGTGACTCTGAGATATGACCTTTCATGTCCTAGTCTTGCTGTCTCCTAGCTCCCTAACTACAATACACATTATCATAAATATCAACACAGAACTCCTTCACACAATAGCAGAGTTAATTAACACAAACAACAATAAGTGAAGTACCCAGAAGCCACACTAGACTTATGCCGCATACACACGGTCGGACTTTTGCTCTCTATCTAAGTTCGTCGGAAATTGCGACGGAAAAAGTCAGATGGGGCATACACATGGTCAGAATATCTGATGAAAAGCTCCCATCTGACTGTTTCCATTGGAAATTCCGACTATGTGTACGCAGCATCATTTACAATAAACACATTATAGCAGACAATCTAAGACAGGTGGCTGGCTGATGACATCAGCATCTGCTAATATGGCATATAGGCCCTCGACATGGTTCCCAGCGTCTGTGTGTCTTGGGGGAACATGGACTTGAATCCAAAGTTAAATTACTTCAAGGGTCCCCAGGCATACACCTCACAAAGAGTAGTGTTTCCTCAAAACCCATAGTCAGTAGGCAAAAGCCTCTCTCCCGGGTGAGTCTATCACACAACCCTCGAGGTGTATTAGTGAGTGTGGGAAATGTCTTGTATATGAATGTTGCTGGACATCACAGCTCTCATGTGGGGAAGAAGCACACCCTGATATACACCTCAGATATACTCCATGGCTGATCTTCATCATGTAAGAAACAGTTCCAGGGGTATGGACATTTTTGGAAAAAATGACTTGTCCAAGGGACTAAATTGGGGTCCCAATCTCCTTGTCCCTTATGACAATCTCTTTGTTCCTCATCTACCAGAGAGCTCAGCAGCGGTGTGGGAGTTCATTAAAAACTACAAGCCGACATCGAAAAAGTACAGAACTCTGTGAATGAATGTCACGGCTTTTCATAAAGTGACAGCCGGTTGGGGGAACTTCTCCCCGCACTGCTGTCACACAGAGGACTCGGATCGCTGAGCCGCTGCAGGAACATGTAACATCTTCCCGAAGGTGAACGTTTCCTTTAAATCTTTCACTGCCAGAGCCGGTTTGCAGGAGTTTTTTGCCCACATGTATAACCTCTTCAATACCGGACACTTTCACCCCCTTCCTGCTCAGGCCAATTTTCAGCTTTCAGCGCTCTCGCATTATGAATGACAATTGCGCGGTCATGTAACACTGTACACATATTTTTATCTTTTTTCCCCACAAATAGAGCTTATGTTTTGGTGGTATTTGATCACCTCTGGCATTTTCATTTTATGTGCTACAAATAAAAAAAGAAAATGTTTAAAAAAATATGTTTTTTTTTGTTTCTGTTATAAAAATGTTGTAAAAAAAGTAAGTTTTCTCTTTCACTGATGGACACTGATGAGGAGGTACTAATATGCATGACTGAAGGCCGATACTGATAGATGGCATTGGTGAGGAGGTACTGACAGGCATACCTGATGAGCACGGATTGGCATCCCTGTTGGGCACTGATTGGCATCACAGACGGGAACTGGTGGTCATCACAGGCGATTATCACTGATGGGCCTGTACTGATAATCAATGCTGAATATCAATACAGATCCCCCAGTCAGGAGAGCCACTGATCGGCTCTCCTCTTCTTACTCCATGTCAGCATGAATAAAGAAAAGCTGATAACCGGCACTTTCTGGTTATGATGTGATTAGCTTTGATTGGACACAGCTGATGACATGGAAAGAGCCTACGTCATAGGCACTTTACCGAGATTGGAGATGTGGTGTGTCAGAGGCGACACACCGCACCACTGATTGCCACACGCCCGAGCGGCTTATTCTTCTGTATGTCATATAACTTCCAGTCAGGATAATGGAACCCCTGCCTGGCCATCATTCTGCTATAGGGAAGGAGTTGAAAAAATAATTTTAGGCCTGAAGATTATATAAAACCCCCAAAACATGATATATTTTATGAAAGCAGACACCCTAGAGAATAAAATGTGGTAGTTCCAATTTTTTATGTCACACAATATTATCGCAAAAGTCTAGGAAACGCAAGAGTTCAGTAAAAAAAACACACACAAGTAAATTTTAGGGGGCACAAAAACACAATAAATTACCCAATTTTTTGGTAAAATATAAAACCTGAGGAGTAAATAGATACCCAACATGTCAAACCTTAAATTTGTGTGCGCCTGTGAAATGGTGACAGTACCCTATATTTGTTATAGGCGATGCTTTAAACGCCCCATATAGGTCATCAGTTTAGTGGTACGGAGGAGGTCTGGTGATAGAATTATCGCTCTCATTCCGGTGTGCGCAGCAATATGTAACATTTGTATCACAATCAATGTTTTCAGGTGTAGTCACCCCAATGTGTGAGTTTATCTTGGTACATGCGTATATGTGGGGGCATCTGGGTTTAAAAATTTAAAAAAAAAATTCATCACATAGAGCAGCCTTTTTTTAACCAGGGTGCCCTGAGGTTTCTTCGGGGTTCCTTGGCAAAATGCCACACATGCCACACAATTGCCCCAAAATTGTATACAATCCGGAGGGTGGATGAAGCTTTTTAGTTACACAAAGCCTCAGGTTTTCATTGTACACCATTACAACCTTCTAACTGCCAACCTCCTAACGACCAATGACATCATGAGCTGATAAGGGGGATGTCAGTTGCCTGAATGTCATCCTTGTGTGACCCTCCCCCGCCTCTCTCCATCAGCTTTGGGGTCTCATTAGCTGAGTGATGGAGAAAAGCTGAGGGAGAAGAGAAACATTGGAATACGTCAGGACCAGTTTGTAAAAGTCTATTTGCTTTGGAAGAAAAAATCACTTATAATGTTGGATGTCCTACGTGTGTGGATGTTGTTATATTATGTAGAACTATTAGAATAGTTTTTACATTTTAGATTGGGGTGCCTCAAGACTGTCAATAATTGTAGAGGGCACCTCAAGACTGTCCATAAATTTGAAGGGCCCCCTTAAGACTGTCCATAATTTTGGAGGGCGCCTCAAGACTGTCCATAGTTTTGGAGGATGCCGTGACTGAAAAAAGGCTGGGAAATACTAACATAGAGGACAAAAAGTCCCCTATATGATGATTTTTTGATCTTTAATGAGACATCCAGGGTCTAAAAGACCCCCAATGTCCCCCCTGTACTCCACTGAATGTAATGTAATACAGATCACACTTCATTATATTATTTCTCTGCCTTGATGGCGGGGAAACTGTCACCAGGGACCCGGAAGTGATGTCATACATGTCACTTCCGGGTCAGGAACAAGAAGAGGAGGAGAGCAGATGTGTACCCTCTCTCCTCCCTCCCCTCTACCCATCATCACCTGCTATGCTGGTCCCGGGTCCACAGATGGGTAAGTGGAGCGCGGGATGCATAGCGGGAGTGTGTGTCGGGGTGGACGGCACTTTACCGGGGGGTGTGGAAACATTCGCTGAGCCACCCGAATGCTTCCATCCGACAAGTAAACCTTCTCCTTGCTCGCCCACAGCAGGGTGAAATATAATATAAAAGCCATCTGGTCCTCAGAACTGCATGTCCCGGGTATCAGGCGATAGGAATTGTTCATCCCGGAGTTCATAAGGAGATCAGAGATCACCAAAGACATGGATGAAGTGTTGTACCGTGTTGTCCATTGATAGCAGTAGAAAAATAAAAATGGAGTCATTACCTCTCATTGGCTGAGTACATTTTGGGGTGCAAATTAGTTGAACAAATGTGAGCGGCATTCACCCAGCTGTGATGAATATTGGATGTATTTTATTTCATACTCTGATTTCCTTGGCTCCATCTAGTGGCCATAATGTGGTATTGTGATATTTTTACTAATGGAGGTATGTCAGGAAAATACCCCATTATGGTCACTAGATGGAGCTGATCATCATAGAAAATCACTTTGTTACATTACGGGCAGAATATGTAATGGCTGAATGAGTGATTGTCACATCCCATGAATTCTCTATAAGTAGACCCCTTAGTTTCCTCCATCAGACATGTCTTCATACTAATACCTGAGATCATACTCATACACTTATAATTACCAAAACATCACACCGACCCCCCTGAGGTTCTTCAATGTATTTGGGGGACCTTTGGAGGGTCTGTGTGCTGTATGAAAAAAAAAGAAACCGGCAACAAAATGTAATTTTCTGGCAATTTATACTGATACATTTTTTCTTTGTAAATGTCACTTTTTCTGTAGCCCGTCCTACAACAAGAATGAGAAAATGTATAGAGACCCCCAAATACAGACCAGACCCTCTGAGTGTAAGATGGATATTAAAGGGGGACCTCACACAAAAAAGTGTGTGCCCCCCAGAAAATCCATACCAGACCCTTCATCCAAGCATGCAGCCTGGCTGACCAGGAAAGGGGGAGGGGCGAGCATGTGGCCCCACCCCTTCTGAACCATACCATGTGCCCTCAACATGGGGGGACTCTTCCCATGGAAAAGCACCGTGGCCCCATCCTCACAATTCTAGCTTGGTGGATGTGGGGGTCTGTGAACAGGGGGGCTTATCAGAATTTGGAACCCCTCTATAATATTTGGGGTCCCACATATACTGCTTCTCTTCCACATTAATTAATTTGAGGTACATATCGCACCTACTCATTCACAATAAGAAATAAAGCAATAAAGACCCTCATCAATGTCTTTTGTTAAAATAAAATCCCCCAAATAAGTCTCTCATTGTAAATCCATCGTCAATCCCGATGCCAACCCCCCACTGACTGCCCCATAACCCCCAATGACCCCCCACACAGGAGCGATCTCTGATGCTGACTGATAGTGTCCTGAGCTGTCATCAGCTATATAAAGGAAGGGGCGGGGATAGTGGTGACATCATTGCTCAGATATGGTCATATTCAGACAATGATGTCATGATCTATGCCCCACCCATTTGCCTACGTGGCCATGTAAGGGAATGGGCAGGGTGAAGTCAGCAGTTGCTAAGGAAACAGCTGTTGCTTCCCTAGAAACCAGTGACAGCCAGAAGCCGTCACATTCGTCTGCACCAAATGCCATAAACGTTGGATGATCAGAAGAATGTGGGAGGAGCCAGTGTTCATCCAATCTTCTGTTCAGACACGGAGCTCCTCCCTAATGCAGATTATTGTCAGCGTGGAAGTGATTGTATCTGACAGACAGAGATCTGTATGTGTGTGTGTATCACTGCCCGACACACCACATCACACACTTCATCCAATCTGCCCTAAATCATGTGTGTGGGGGGGGGGGGGGGGACAAGTCATCACACCAGGATTCTTGGGGATCCTCTGAAGTGTGTGGGGATCACTTGTCTGCTCCACGCTCCTTAGATTGTATCAGATTGTATGAAAGATTTGTATCTGCCTGTGTGTGTCCAGCCAGATAAATGTGGGAGAGTCTCCCTCCAGTGGTGGTCAGCGGTATTGCAGGCTGTGAGAACCGTATCATAGCGGGTTTTATGAAAATGAAGGGAAAGATGGAGAGCCGCACTCCAAAGACCGTTGAGGTTGTCTTTATTAAACGAACAGCAAATACCGCACAGGGTTACAGCAATAGAAACAAGGGAACTGCCGACGCGTTTCGCACTGGGTTAGTGCTTATTCGTGGCTTATATTTGCTGTTCGTTTAATAAAGACAACCTCAACGGTCTTTGGAGTGCGGCTCTCCATCTTTCCCTTCATTTCCATGCTTGCCTCGTGCACTGCCAGCACCCTCGGTATCCTGAGCCAGCCTGTGATTGCACAGCAGACCCCCCTGGAGCCGTGATTTCTTTTCTTCCATTCATAGCTGGTTTTATCTTCCCAAACAAACCACTCCCTCATTTCTCCTCCACCAATCAAGACTCTCGCTTCACTTAGCAAGTCCCCATGTGGATGATTTCCTGTGAGATAAAATAAGTCCCATTGTTGGTGTCAGTGATAATAAATAAGCCCCATTGTTGGTGTCAGTGAGATAAAATAAGCCCCATTGTTGGTGTCAGTGAGAATAAATAAGCCCCATTGTTGGTGTCAGTGAGATAAAATAAGCCCCATTGTTGGTGTCAGTGATAATAAATAAGCCCCATTGTTGGTGTCGGTGATAATAAATAAGCCCCATTGTTGGTATCAGTGATAATAAATAAGCCCCATTGTTGGTGTCAGTGATAATAAATAAGCCCCATTGTTGGTGTCAGTGATAATAAATAAGCCCCATTGTTGGTGTCAGTGAGAATAAATAAGCCCCATTGTTGGTGTCAGTGATAATAAATAAGCCCCATTGTTGGTGTCAGTGAGATGAAACAAGCCCCATTGTTGGTATCAGTGATAATAAATAAGCCCCATTGTTGGTGTCAGTGATATAAAATAAGCCCCATTGTTGGTGTCAGTGAGATAAAATAAGCCCCATTGTTGGTGTCAGTGATATAAAATAAGCCCCATTGTTGGTGTCAGTGATAATAAATAAGCCCCATTGTTGGTGTCAGTGATAATAAATAAGCCCCATTGTTGGTGTCAGTGATAATAAATAAGCCCCATTGTTGGTGTCAGTGAGATAAAATAAACCCCATTGTTGGTGTCAGTGATAATAAATAAGCCCCATTGTTGGTGTCAGTGAGATAAAATAAGCCCCATTGTTGGTGTCAGTGATAATAAATAAGCCCCATTGTTGGTGTCAGTGATAATAAATAAGCCCCATTGTTGGTGTCAGTGATAATAAATAAGCCCCATTGTTGGTGTCAGTGATAATAAATAAGCCCCATTGTTGGTGTCAGTGATAATAAATAAGCCCCATTGTTGGTGTCAGTGATAATAAATAAGCCCCATTGTTGGTGTCAGTGATAATAAATAAGCCCCATTGTTGGTGTCAGTGATAATAAATATGCCCCATTGTTGGTGTCAGTGATAATAAATAAGCCCCATTGTTGGAGTCAGTGATAATAAAGTGTAACCCCAGCCCAGCATTGGTGGTCAGTGGTGGTACTTACCTGATCACACACTCCCGCTGCCTCTCTGCTGATGTCGGAGTTCTACTATCACTGTCAGAAAGGAGATCTCTGCTCCCCACAGTCTGGTATAATTGCAGTGCCTGGTGATGGGACCCAGAGAATGTTCCCCCCGTCATCCCCTCACTGACACTCCGCACTCGGAGTCCTGGAACCTGTGAGATGAGGACATGAGGGGACAGAGGAATAAATCCCGGTGACTTGTCCTGAATGTTCCCCTATGGGGGAAGTTCCTCCACTGACTGCGCAGGCGCAAACTTTCTGACGGAAATCCCCGAACCTCGCCCGGCAGCCAGGCTCTTTCCTTAACATCCCCGTGGATTGGAGGATGTTAAAAAAAGAGCCAGGAGGCCGAGCGAGCGAAGCGAGCCGTCCGAGCGAAGCGAGGCCGACTGGCCACTTTCCTCTAAGTCCACGTCGCCCTGGATGCCGGCCGCCGTTCGGGGATTTCCGTCAGCAAGTTTTCACCTGCGCAGTGCTTGACGGAACTTTCCCGATGACTGGAACCAGCTCAGCGCATCAGTTCGCGCATGCGCTGGAACTTCCATGATACATGGAACCAGCACGTCAGATCACCGGGACTGTCATTCATCATCTGGAAGCAATGGCAAGGCTGTAATCACATTATGAGATATTTCTCTGGGCTGCAGTTCCTCTGAACTCCACAAGATGGTGATCTCACTTCTACTCAAACAGGAAGTATCCAATAGGAGACAGACAGGAAGTGATGTCAGGTACAGACAGGAAGTTCCGGGTGAGAGGTGAGTCGGGAAGAAGTAGTGAGGGGACGTTGCTGGAAGTGGTAGCAGAGGAGGTAATAAGATCTTATTTTCTATTTACACCCAGTAACCCCGTCATGTCCGTCCTCTTCCTCCATAGTCATGATGATATAGAAGTTATATTAAATTATTCTGGGCTATTAATGGTTAAGGAATCTGAGTGGGGGTAGGATTGATTTTTAGGACCTCTTCACCGGGCAATCGATTGTCATTTTCCAATCCAAACGCGTTGGATGTCACCAGGTTAGGAGAGGCGCCCTCTCTGTTTACATAAAACGGTATCCGGCCAGCCATCCAATGGAGTATCTGCAGCCGGGACCCTGGCGGTGGATTAGCACTTCTGCTCCTAATGCCAGTATTCCCCATTTACTGCTATAGAGACATCTATTGCTTCTCAGGCACCACAAACTCTTTGGGACTACAGAGCCCAGCACACCTAGTCATCTACATAATTTGTTATCAGAACGGTGTATTGGAACTATCGTGTTGTGGATTCAGATATTTTGTCCATAGTGCAAGCGCTGCCCCAACATTTATTATTTGTGGATTTACCCCTTCAGAATCAGAACATTTCCCCATTTATGGGGCCGGAACATTCTCTTCATTCTGGAGATAAATTCTAGTAATGTGTTCCTCTAAACAAACATCACTGACAATAAAGAGACAAGACAATGACCATCCTGACCATACATGTCCTACAAAGGGCAATGATTACACTACACAGGCAGCCAATGGGCAATCATTAAAATATGCAGCCAACACAATAATGGAGTGCAGGGGTCAGGAGTATGGAGCATAGAGCCCCTTACATTGCTGGTCAGGAGTATGGAGCATAGAGCCTCTTACATTGCTGGTCAGGAGGAAGAAAACATTCCCCAGCCTGATATGAAAAACATGTTCCATCATTGGTTGGTGCCAGAGGGAGGAAAATCCTGAGGGTTCTGTGGGAAGTAGAGGAGCTGAGGGGTCTCTGAGGAGGTAGTGGAACTACATTGAGCCTCCTGAGGGTTTACTGTATCTAATGGACTCTTTTGGACCCCTGAGCAGGAAGTGAAGCAGAAGGACTTAGGGAGCCTTTTAGGAAGTAATAGTGCAGAAGAACTTTGAGAGGTTAGCAGGGCTGAAGGGCTGTGGGGCCTCTGAAGGGGTAGTCAGGCTGCAAGGCTCTGAGGTAAGGGGGGCATTAGGGCTCGTAGGGGCTCTTGGTCTCTGATGCTCCTCCCACCCCACCTGCACTTACTTTTTTGAGCTCCTTAAAGAACTCCTGCCAGCAAGTGAAGGAAACCTTCACCATCTCACTGGTCAAGAAATATGTTGCAGGACACAAAATAGACCAAGACTAAGAGAACAAACCCCTCCCCCTGCTGTCCTCCCCCTTCACACAATGGGATGACATTGAAGGGAAAATAATAGACTCCTTCCCCACAGCTCTCTACTACACCAGCAGCATCCTCCTGCTATCCAATCCAATCTCTTCTCTTACTGCAGAGAGTGATATCACTCCTGTCAGTCAACAGGCTGCCGGAGATTTGAGCCTTGCAGCCGGAGTTCTGGCAATTATCCTGATTAATCCGCAACGACAAAGTTAGCAAGTTCCCCTTCCTGGACATCATGATGACCCGACATTGACCTCACAGCACTGCCTCAGAGCAAACAAGTCACAGGAAGGATCGTATTTATGATTCCTTGTCTGCAGATCTAAAACTAATCAAAACCAATTCAGAAACCAAATAAATCCAACAGAGAAAAGGGAATTTCTGATCAAAGAGAGTCCCGGACCTCACAAATGTAGCAAACACTTAACATTCCAAACTAAATGTGTTCCCATGGGGGAAGTAGTCCTTAAACATCCAGCAACCCTCCTATTCCCCTATCACATCCACATCCTATTATTGTGTGACCAATACCATCCAAATAATTCTTACTTTAATTTCCCAAAGTTATCCGTCTACAAGGAGACCTGTATAGATCAAATGACGGGACCAATGAGGATGGAGGAGGACCGGAGTCACATGACTGAGAAGATACTAAACCTCACCCTGGAGATCATCTACCTGCTGACCGGAGAGGTGAGGAGGATTCTGGGAGGTCACATGACATCACTCTTATCTCTATTAATAATACACAGACCTGACCGGAGAGGTGAGGAGGATTCTGGGAGGTCACATGACATCACTCTTATCTCTATTAATAAAACACAGACCTGACCGGAGAGGTGAGGAAGATTCTGGGAGGTCACATGACATCACTCTGATCTCTAATAATAAAACACAGACCTGACCGGAGAGGTGAGGAGGATTCTAGGATTCTAACATGATATTCCTATTGGTTCCTCAATACAGAGATTTCCTCTTGTGAAGTCAGGTGATCATATGACCATCACAGTGCCTCCATGTGACTCCCTAAAACCTGAGAGACACAACATGGAGAAGATTCTAGAAGTCACCAAGAAGATGATGGAGCTGCTGACAGGAGAGGTGAGGAGGATTCTGGGAATTCTGGGACATTATCCAGTAACAGACAAGGGGTGTGTCTGGATGGTGACTGTATCATTGTGTGTGTCAGGTTCCTATAAGGTGTCAGGATGTCACTGTCTATTTCTCCATGGAGGAGTGGGAGTATTTAGAAGGACACAAGGATCTCTACAAGGACGTCATGATGGACAATCAGCCGCCCCTCACATCACCGGGTAAGAGGAGACTTTATTGTAAAGGAGAGAGCAGTACGGAGGCTCCACCTAGATCCCCCATCATCTGATAAACACATAGAAACAATGTATTCAGTCAGTGTGTGTGTTTCCTACAGATGGATCCAGTAATGGGAACCCACCAGAGAGATGTCCCCGTCCTCTGTATTCCCGGGATTCCACACAGGAAGGTCACACCATCCCCCACCATCATCAGGTAAATGAGGAACAATCACTGATAGTATCATTAGGATGTCTACATTCTAATAAGGAATATGAAACATAAAAAACAAAAATACACTATACACCAAATCGAGTAAACTACAAATTTATTGAGCAATGGGCTCAAGATCAACAACATAAGTACCATAACTATCCTCATAATATCCTAACAACCTCCAATTATTATATAGCTTGGGTCTGGGTAATTTGTTTAGTCCACCACCAGTGCTATACATGTATGTTTTTAGTGGGCTGTGCACTTATTTGAATTGTTTTTACTTCAAGGGTTAATTTTACCTGGGTCCGGATTTTTGTTAGTAGTGGTTCCAGTGTTATTACATACAGGAGGGGCGAGAGCGGGCAACCCTGTCTGGTTCCATTTTTCATTTCGAACACAGACGACACACTCCCATTGACCTTCACCCTTGCCGTCAGGTATAAATATAGATTCCTTACCCACTTCATAAATTTTGGTCCCAGACCTATGCTTCGTAGGGTCTCCATCATAAACCCCCAGTCGACTCGGTCAAATGCTTTTCCAGCATCTATTGACATGAGTACGACTGGGGGTTTCTATTTTTCTTGCTGTAATAGGAGAATTGTCCTTGTACTATTATCTCTCCCTTCCCTACCTTTTACAAACCCCGCCTGGTCAGTATTTATCAGTTCAGGCATTAAACTTTTTATCCTTGTTGCCAATACTTTTGCGTACACCTTCAAATCCGCATTCAACAATGCTATTGGTCGATAATTGGAGCACAAGGTTCCATCTTTTCCTAACTTAGGGATAATAGTGATATTAGCAAGGAGCGATTCTTTTCTAATTTCTTCTTCATCTCCTATCTTGTTAAAATAATTGCACATCTCCGGGACCAAAAGTTCTTTGAATGTTTTATAATATTTAATCGGTAAACCGTCAGGGCCTGGGTTCTTACCCCCTGGTGTCTCCTGGAAAGCTTTACAAATCTCCTCCTGAGTAATTGGATCCTCCAGGGATTCAATATCATTTTGTGATATCTTTGGCAAGTTAACTTCTTCTAAGTACTCTTTGATTTTTCTTTTTCTAATATCTTCTTGCTCTTGAGTCTCATTAGTTCGAATGGAGTATAGAGAGCTATAAAAAGTCTGAAACGCCTCTGGCCTTCATGATTTTTAATTTTTTTCAATATAATTTATATTTTTTTTCCTTAGATATTCTAGCTAAATATTTCCCTGGTTTCTCCCCCCCCCCCCCCCTTATATCTTTCTTTAGCAACATTTTTAAATATTTTTCTGGTTTCTAGTTTCATCAAATCTCTAAGTTGGGCCCTCTTTATCACTATTTTCTGTTGTACTTCACTTTCTCCTCGTTCTTTGTGTGCTATCTCCAATTCGTGAAGATGCGTTGTTAATGTTTTCATGTTTAATTCTCTTGCCTTTTTTATACCTGCTCCTGCAGAAATTAATTTCCCTCTAATATATGCCTTATGGGCTTCCCATACTGTAGCTGTACTTACAGCCGACGTATTGTTTATCCTGAAATATTGTTCCAAATCATTTTTCACCATCTTGCTTACCTCTATGTTCTCTATAAGTTCTTCATTTAAATTCCACGTTCCTTTTCTTTGCTCTAATTCTTTGAATCTTAATTTCACTATTACCGGCGCGTGATCTGAGATTGTTATTACACCTATTGAGGTTTTAACTATATCTTCCAATAACTCATGATCCACCATCATATAGTCCAATCTTGAGTATGTACCGTGCACAGACGAGTAATATGTGTAATCTTTTTTATTTGGGTGTGTGATCCTCCATGGATCTATTAATTGCTGATTATGCATTTTTTTTCTTCGTTTTCGGAGTTGCTTAGTATCTCGCGTCTGTGCACCGGACGTACTATCAAGATGGCGTTCCATTGAGAAATTGAAATCTCCTGCCAAAATTACGTATCCCTGTTTGAAGTCCATTAAGGCATTCAGAATCCTGCTAAGGAATTTTTGCGGGTGTCTATTAGGGCAGTATATATTTGCAAGCGTATATTTTTTTCCCTGAAGGACCCCTCTCAGAAACAAATAGCGACCCTCTGGGTCAACTTTCCTCTCGTCTACCTTAAAAGAGATGTTTTTCCCTATCCCTATAGCCACCCCTTTAGCTCTCTTCTTTGGAGAGTCACCATAATACCAGTTTGGGACTGCCCGAGAATAAAGTCTGACATTAGATTCCAATGTTATGTGTGTCTCCTGAAGAAAAACGATTTCTGCGGAATACCTTTCCACCTCTCTTAACACCATATGTCTCTTCTCAGGGGAACTAAGACCTCTTACATTGTATGTTATTAAGTTTATATTAGTCATAGCTTTTTTTTTTTTCCCGTTTCCGGTACGGATATTTTTTTTGTTTTAAGGCACACAGATCCGAGTCCCCATCTCCTCCCCCCCAAGCCTTTCCTCCCTTACCATCCCCCCCTCTCCCCCCCACCCTCCCCTCCGGTCATACCTTGACCCTATGGTCTTCATTTGGAGCCTTTTCTATTTGGCGCTCTTGGCGCTCTTTTGCTCCTCAGGCTAAGGTGGAGTTCTATTTTAGCCCGGTCTCCTTTCCCCCGGTACTGGGGAACTGGTGGAGGAGTGCTCTCAGGGTCCCCCCTCTCCCCTGTCCCACTCTAATAGCTTACTATATTGACCCTCCTTGTCCCCCTCTCCGCCCACCAGCCCCCCGCCTCCTCCCCGACCAACCAACTCCATTGGAAATTTTTTGGTATTGGGATGTCTAATCTTTGACATAATTCTGGTATTTCCTCAATGAACCTCAGTCTTGCCGAGATCCC
Source organism: Rana temporaria (assembly GCF_905171775.1). NCBI lineage: Eukaryota > Metazoa > Chordata > Amphibia > Anura > Ranidae > Rana > Rana temporaria. The sequence continues at coordinate 779,844 of NW_024404450.1, forward strand.
ATTTTTCCTGCCTATTAGGCACGCTGGGAATCCCCAATTATACTGAATTTCATGCTCCTGCAAAACTTCTAACAATGGTTTTAAGCTCCTTCTTCTTTTTAACGTCTCTTGAGACAGATCTTGGTAAATTTGTCCCATGTGTCCTGACGAAGTTCCGCCCCCTGGAACGAAACATGTAGACGCTGGGATTTCCTTCCTCCTTTTTCATCTGGCCCGACCACCCCATCTTAGCAGAGAGCTCAAGTTTTTCATCGGGGCTCATACAGCTGACTGTGTATGAGTTCATTAAAGAGTCCAGCCACCTATGATTGGATCAGCTGATCAGCACATGGTGCACAGCAGTGGAGCATTTGATACTCATCAGGACTCGATCATACACAAGAGATTGGAGAGACCGGGTACACACGACTGGAGCAGCTGATCAGCACAGAGAATGTGAATGTTGTCTGGATTTCATCCTAATATAGGAGAGCTGTACTTGCTGGGAATAGCAGAGCGGACATTATTTCCATTCCTTCACTTGGAGGGGAGCATGAACCGAGAACTGTGAGTACTTCTGACGCCCACATTGGGAGTCGTGTGCCCTGGTGGCATTACTGACAGGTTGAAGTTTGGCTGTTTTTTGTTGGGAATTTCCCTCCCCCATCTCACTGGCTTACCACTCATCTCTGCCAGCCCTCCCAGCCATTGTTATCAGTACGCTCCCACGGAATGTTTATCATGCTGGTATAAGTGGCATATATCTGATCATGACTGTCATGAACAAGTCTCCTTCATACACCTTTTATTACCAGCGCAGCAGCTGGACACCGATTCTCTGATATTTGAGCTTTTTATTCTTTTATGTTCCTTAGCCGTTTTCTTTAGACAACACCCCCTCGGTTATAGGGTGAGTACTACCTTCTTCTTCTATTAGTGGGATTCCCATTTTTTCTTCTTTGCTACATGATCTGTACATTATCTGCATTGTTACCACTGATGTCATTTTTATTCTATATTCAGAGTGGAAACCTGAGAGATCCTAAAGTTGAGGTTAAAGAAGAGATAAAAGAGGAGGATGATGAGGATGGGGTGATGGAGGAGTCAGAGTCTCTAAAAGGACACACAGATCTGTACCAGGACACCATGGTGGAGTCATCCAGCTACAGAGACCCCCCAGAGAGATGTCCCCGTCCTCTGTATTCCCGGGATTCCACACAGGAAGGTCACACCATCCCTCCTTATTTAAAGGTTGGTGGGACGGAACATCTAGACATGGACTTGTGGGGGGATGTGTGGATTTTATAGATGTGATGTCACAATAATAAAGATTATATCTTACAGATGATATTCTCTCTCATTCTCTTGGTTAGAGTGGAGATCCAATCGATATAGAATTTGAGGTGAAATCAGAAGAAGAAGAGACGTATGTGAGGGATGATCAGCAGTCTATGGAGGAGGATGGAATAACGGGGACATTTATAGAGGAGGACACTCCTACAGAGATCAGCACAGGTGGGTCACTAACACTAAATCCATTCCTCCACCCATACTGCTCACTGATTGGTCCAGAGTAGGGCGGGGACTGGGTGATATCAGCCTGTAATCCCCTGGTCACTTTCCTGAGCTGTTTTCCCCCCGTCCTGTATTTCTCTGGGATAATCTTCCTTCTCTGTGCTGCAGACACAGTTCATGTATCTAGGATGGATTTATGGAGATTCTGGGGTTCAGCTGGCAGCAAAATGTTTATTTTCATTATAAATGTTACTAGATCTAGGCACCTGGGGTATGTGCTTTGGGTCTTCTGCCCCATACCTGGGTATGCCTAGATATCTGAACAGGATTACTTGTTCTGTTGTCTGCTGGCTGTGCCGGGTGGAGGGATATGTCTGTATAATCTCAGACCCAAGTCACTGAGTGCAGTCTCAGGAGATGGGAGGCAGCGGTGTGGGATCTCTGCAACTTGTCTCATGTAAACATTTCATCCGCCACTGATTACTGAATACCAATATTATGAGTCCTGACCCTTACACTGTATAATTTATATTGTACATTATACACCGGACCCCTGCACTATATACTCTATGTTGTACATTACATACTCCTGACCCCTGCACTATATACTCTATGTTGTACATTACATCATTCTGATACTATATAGTCCTATCTGTTTTATCTTATACAATATGTTGTACATTACATAGTCCTGACTTCTGCTCTCTCCCCTCTACCCACTGCTATATATACACATAATATGTATTCTCTTTTGTTACACCCATTTCCTACCAGCTGGACATTTTATATCTGATGATGTGATTGGAGTACAGCAGGAACCAATCAGCTCATGTCTAGTAATAATCTTTGTATTTCTATTTTAGGAGATGGACGGGAGTTGAGGAAAACCTCAGAGGATTGTCTCACTTTGCCTCCAGACTGTAAAGTAGAAGATGAGGACATCACACAGTATAGTCCAGGAGAAAACCCGACTACCTCAAATGTCCATCCGGCGCCACACAGTGTAGATGGACCATCGTATTCCTCTTATCCTGAGGAACCTCAGACTGTGCGGGACGGCGCCGGACCATCGTATTCCTCTTATCCTGAGGAACCTCAGACTGTGCGGGATGGTGCCGGACCATCGTATTCCTCTTATCCTGAGGAACCTCAGACTGTGCGGGACGGTGCCGGACCATTGTATTCCTCTTATCCTGAGGAACCTCAGACTGTGAGAGACGGTGCCGGACCATCGTATTCCTCTTATCCTGAGGAACCTCAGACTGTGCGGGACGGTGCCGGACCATCGTATTCCTCTTATCCTGAGGAACCTCAGATTGTTCGGGACGGTGCCGGACCATCGTATTCCTCTTATCCTGAGGAACGTCAGACTGTGCGGGACGGTGCCGGACCATCGTATTCCTCTTATCCTGAGGAACCTCAGATTGTTCGGGACGGTGCCGGACCATCGTATTCCTCTTATCCTGAGGAACGTCAGACTGTGCAGGATGGTGCCGGACCATCGTATTCCTCTTATCCTGAGGAACGTCAGACTGTGCAGGATGGTGCCGGACCATCGTATTCCTCTTATCCTGAGGAACCTCAGACTGTGAGGGACGGTGCCGGACCATTGTATTCCTCTTATCCTGAGGAACCTCAGACTGTGCGGGACGGTGCCGGACCATCGTATTCCTCTTATCCTGAGGAACCTCAGACTGTGAGAGACGGTGCCGGACCATCGTATTCCTCTTATCCTGAGGAACCTCAGACTGTGCGGGATGGTGCCAGACCATCGTATTCCTCTTATCCTGAGGAACCTCAGACTGTGAGGGATGATGTCGTTCTTCCAACAGATGAGAGGTTTTCCTGTACTGAGTGCGGGAAGTGCTTCCGTTTTAAATCCAATCTTAATAGGCATAAAAGATCTCACACGGGGGAGAAGCCGTATTCCTGTCCTGAGTGTGGGAAATGTTTTGCAGCAAAGTCCCATCTTTACAGACATCAGAGATCTCACACAGGGGAGAAGCTGTATTCGTGTTCTGAGTGTGGGAAATGTTTTTCACAGAAGTCCGATCTTTACACACATCAGAGATCCCACACGGGGGAGAAGCCGTATTCCTGTCCTGAGTGCGGGAAATGTTTTTCAGTGAAATCCAGTCTTTACATACATCAGAGATTTCACACAGGGGAGAAGCCGTATTCCTGTCCTGAGTGTGGGAAATGTTTTTCAGTAAAGTCCGATCTTAAAACACATCAGAGATCTCACACGGGGGAAAAGCCGTATTCTTGTCCTGAGTGCGGGAAATGTTTTTCAGACCTATCCAATCTTTACAGACATCAAAGGTCTCACACGGGGCAGAAGCCTTATGCCTGTCCTGAGTGTGGGAAATGTTTTTCAGACAAGTCCAGTCTTTACACACATCAGAGATCTCACACAGGGGAGAAGCCGTATTCTTGCCCTGAGTGTGGGAAATGTTTTTCAGTGAAGTCCAATCTTAAAACACATCAGAGATCTCACACGGGGCAGAAGCCGTATTCCTGTCATGAGTGTGGAATGTGTTTTTCAGACAAGTCCAGTCTTTACACACATCAGAGATCTCACACGGGGGAGAAGCCGTATTCTTGCCCTGAGTGTGGGAAATGTTTTTCAGTGAAGTACAATCTTAAAACACATCAGAGATCTCACACGGGGGAGAAGCCATATTCCTGTCCTGAGTGAGGGAATTGCTCCTCACTGAAGTCCTGTCTTCCTGTATCAAAAGTAACATTTCTGTCTTTGCAGATGACACCAAGCTATGCAGTGGAATAACGTCCTTACAGGATGTCTCCAATTTACAAGCCGACCTCAATGCTCTGTCTGATTGGGCGACTATGTGGCAGATGAGGTTAATGTTGATAAATGTAAAGTTATGCACTTGGGGGCTAAGAATATGCATGCGTCATACATGCTAGGGGGAGTACAACTGGGGGGATCTGTAGTGGAGAAGGATCTGGGGGGATCTGTAGTGGAGAAGGATCTGGGGGGTTTGGTAGATCATAAGCTCAATAATAACATGCAATGCCAACCTGTGGTTTCCAAAGCGAGCAAAGTCCTTTCTTGTATAGAGAGGTATGGACTCCAGAGAGAGATATAATTTTGCCCCTGTACAAATCATTAGTAAGATTTCATCTGGAATATGCAGTTCAGTTTTGGACCCCAGTTCTCAAAAAGGATATCGGAGAACTGGAGAAAGTGCAGAGAAGGGCAACCAAACTGATAAGAGGCATGGAGGAGCTCAGCTATGAGGAAAGATTAGAGGAACTGTAATTTATTCACTCTTGAGAAGAGGAGAATAAGGGGGGATATGATCAACATGTACAAATATATAAGGGGTCCATATAGTGAACTTGGTGTTGAGTTATTCACTTTACGGTCATCACAAGGGACAAGGGGGCACTCTTTAGGTCTAGAGGAAAAGAGATTTCATCTCCAAATATGGAAAGGTTTCTTCACAGTAAAGCCCCATACACACTATCAGTTTTCCTGATGGTTTTCTCTTCAGGTTTACCAAAACCATCTAATATGAGGTCAAACCTTAAGCGTTTCAATTTGAATGCAATCAGGCAGGTCCTTGTACTACATGGTTTTGGTAAACCTGAAGAGAAAACCAGCAGGAAAACTGATAGTGTGTATGGGGCTTAAGAGCTGTGAAAATGTGGAACAGACTCCCTCCAGAGGTGGTTCTGGCCAGCTCAGTAGACTGCTTTAAGAAAGGTCTGGATACTTTCCTAAATGTACAGAATATAACTGAGTACTAACATTTATAGGTAAAGTTGATCCGGGGTAAACCCGATTGCCTCTCGGGGATCAGGAAGGAATTTTTTCCCCTGCTGTAGCAAATTGGATCTCATGCTCTGCTGGGGTTTTTTGCCTTCCTCTGGATCAATTGTGGGTATGGAGTTGGGTGTATGGGATTGTACTGTGTTTTTTATTTTGTTTGTTTGTTTATTTATTTATTTTTTGTGGTTGAACTGGATGGACTTGTGTCTTTTTTCAACCTGACTAACTATGTAACTGTACATCAGGGATCCCACACAACCCTCGAGGTGTATTAGTGAGTGCGGGAAATGTCTTGTATATGAATGTTGCTGGACATGTGGGGAAGAAGCACACCCTGATATACACCTCAGATATACTCCATGGCTGATCTTCATCATGTAAGAAACACTTCATAAGGAGATCAGAGATCACCAAAGACATGGATGAAGTGTTGTACCGTGTTGCCCATTGATAGCAGGAGAAAAATAAAAATTGATTTGTTACCTCTCATTGGCTGAGTACATTTTGTGGTGGAAGATTTCACAAACACTTAGAGGTCTGTTTTTAAAATTATTTGAGGACAAATGTGAGAAGCATTCATCCAGTCTTGAGAAATGTTGGTTGTATTTTACGTCATACAGTGGTTTTCTATGATCTTTTGCTCCATCTAGTGTCCATAATGCAGTATTGCACTATTCTTTCTTTTTTTTAGATATTTCAGGGAAAATGCCTCATTATGGCCATTAGATGGATCTAACGATCATAGGAAATCACTCTAATAACTTAAATATTGCAAGAAATTGTCATATTTGGTGGGCAAGTGCATGTCATAGTCATCAAGCAATTTTTTTTTTTATAAATAGACCCTTTAATTTCCTTTGTGGTTTAAAGAGTGAAGTAGAAATCAAAGAATATAATAGGGGTTCACCAAATGGGTTTTTTGGTTCCCGAAACCAGTACCGAAAATGAAAAATACACTAGGCCAAAAACCGAAAATGACTATTTAAAAAATATTTTTATATCTTTTAAATAAAAAGTATTTTTCTATTTTAATTAAAACGTATACATTTTTATATAACATATTGCTAATAGTATTAGCAAAATTTCCATGCTGTGCACCACTAGCAGATATGATGCAGGAGATGATCAGAGACTGCTGACATAGTACAGGAGATGATCAGAGACTGCAGACATAGTACAGGAGATGGTTAGAGACTGCAAACATAATACAGGAGATGGTTAGAGACTGCAAACATAATACAGGAGATGGTTAGAGACTGCAAACATAATACAGGAGATGGTCAGAGACTGCAGACATAGTACAGGAGATGGTTAGAGACTGCAGACATGGTACAGGAGATGATCAGAGACTGCAGACATAGTACAGGAGATGGTTAGAGACTGCAGACAGTACAGGAGATGATCAGAGACTGCAGACATAGTACAGGAGATGGTTAGAGACTGCAGACAGTACAGGAGATGGTTAGAGACTGCAGACATGGTACAGGAGATAGTCAGAGACTGCAGACATGGTACAGGAGATGATCAGAGACTGCAGACATAGTACAGGAGATGGTTAGAGACTGCAGACAGTACAGGAGATGGTTAGAGACTGCAGACATGGTACAGGAGATAGTCAGAGACTGCAGACATGGTACAGGAGATAGTCAGAGACTGCAGACATGGTACAGGAGATAGTCAGAGACTGCAGACATGGTACAGGAGATGATCAGAGACTGCAGACGTGGTACAGGAGATGATCAGAGACTGCAGACATAGTACAGGAGATGGTTAGAGACTGCAGACATGGTACAGGAGATGGTCAGAGACTGCAGACATGGTACATGAGATGATCAGACTGCAGACATAGTACAGGAGATGATCAGAGACTGCAGACGTGATACAGGAGATGATCAGACTGCAGACATAGTACAGGAGATGATCAGAGACTGCAGACATAGTACAGGAGTTGGTCAGGGACTGCAGACATGGTACAGGAGATAGTCAGAGACTGCAGACGAGGTACAGGAGATGGTCAGAGACTGCAGACGTGGTACAGGAGATGATCAGAGACTGCAGACGCGGTACATGAGATGATCAGAGACTGCAGACGTGGTACATGAGATGATCAGAGACTGCAGATGTGGTACAGGAGATGATCAGAGACTGCAGATGTGGTACAGGAGATGATCAGAGACTGCAGACGTGGTACAGGAGATGGTCAGAGATTGCAGACGTGGTACATGAGATGATCAGAGACTGCAGATGTGGTACAGGAGATGGTCAGAGACTGCAGAGATGGTCAGAGATTGCAGACGTGGTACAGGAGATGGTCAGAGACTGCAGAGATGGTCAGAGATTGCAGACATAGTACAGGAGGTGATCAGAGACTGCAGACGTGGTACAGGAGATGATCAGAGACTGCAGACATAGTACAGGAGATCAATGCAGCCTTACCAGTGTCCATCAAATGCAGCCTGCCTGTGCTGTGTGTTCCACAACTTCCTGTTCCGATGACATCACTTCCTGCCTGTAGAACACACAGCACTTCCTGGTGTTGGTTATAAAAGCATTGTGTCACATCTGTTCTTTAGTGAGTGCAGTTTTGCGAACCGTCAGTATTTTTATTAGCAGTCAGTAAAAATTGTGCACTTTTCTCCTGCCAGTTAAAAATATGTCTAACGCTTGGCCAAGAATATCCGAGTGCCTGCTACAGTGTGTCCAGGCAGCACCGGAAGAGGGGCAGGTCTGGCAGAGGCAGTGCCTGGGTATGTCTTGTTGATGTCACAGTGCAAGGGAGACGTGTGGAGCATCCGGAGCCTCATCTGCGGGATGGATGCAATGCAAGCTGGGAGCGGGACAGTCAGTACTGTGTGGACTGAAGGGACCGCCTGGCATGGAGAGAGACTGTCGCTGTGACTCAGGAGAGGACGTGTCGTGTCAGTGATCTGTGCTGCTGCACATTGCTGTCACTGTGACTGTGAGAGTCAATTTCATGTGTGTGTGCCGTCCATTCTAATTTCTTGTTCTCCTGTCCCTGAGATACTTACTTACTATATCGGAAATAAAATAATAAATATTTTTTTTTGGCCTCACGTCTACCTGAAATCACATTGATGATTACATATTATACGTGTTTTTAGCCTAAATACAGAAATTTGCATTTAAAACTGTAATTTCATAACTTTTATAAATGTCAATAAAAACTTGGCTGTGTAAGTAAATTTTGGTGGTTGTGTCAGTAAATTTTAACCTGGTAGATTGGCAACACTGAGTGATTGCAGTTTTTAGCATTTCCTTTTAACCACTTAGGGACCGCCTCCTGCACATATACGTTGGCAGAATGGCACGGCTAGGCACATGTAGGTACAGGTACGTCCTGTATATGTACCCAGCCGTGGGTCACGGGCGCGCTCCCGCGACCCGGTCCGAAGCTCCGTGACCGGGACCTGCGGACCCGATTGCCACTGGAGTCCCGCGATCGGTCCCCAGAGCTGAAGAACGGGGAGAGTCGCGTGTAAACACAGCTTCCCCGTTCTTCTCTGTGGCGGCTGCATCGATCGTGTCATCCCTTTTATAGGGGGGACACAATCGATGACGTCACTCCTACAGCCACACCCCACTACAGTTGTAAACACACATAAGGTGACACATAACCCCATCAGCGCCCCCCTAGTGGTTAACTCCCAAACTGCAATTGTCATTTTCACAATAAAGAATGCAATTTAAATGCATTTTTTGCTGTGAAAATGACAATGGTCCCAAAAATGTGTCAAAATTGTCCGAAGTGGCCGTCCTAATGTCGCAGTCACGAAAAAAATCGGTGATCGCCACCAATAGTAGTAAAAAAAAAAATTAATAAGAGGAGGAGCCCCTGAGTGTGTATAAAGAGGCAGAGCTCCTGAGTGTGTATGAAGAGGCGTGGCTAAGTGTGTATGAAGAGGCGGAGCCCTGAGTGTGCATGAAGAGGCGGATTCACACACAGGTTTGGGTGTGAACCAGACATAGAAAACAATTGTTATCTATGTGTCTTGCACAGATGTGCATTTCCCTAGTGTAGAACAACGCAGATCTCTGCCAGGTTGCGTGCTCAGATAAAGGGTCTGAGCGGGGGTTGGGGAGAACTCCGCACCATTTTTTTTTTATTTGGGGTGGAGTTTCCCTTAAAATCCATACCAGACCTGAAGGGGTAATTATCAATGACTTTTCTCTGTATTGCCGGGAGCAGACAATCCATTATAGCCGTGAGTGGTTTATAAATTTTATTCCTTCAGAAATGACACTTTGTGCGGGGACAGTTCTAAGCACGGGAAACTTTACAGGCATACCAGCCATTTCTTGATACTGAAGTTTGTCATCATTGCACCGACACACAATTTATTTAATTTAACATTTTTTTTATTATTGCCTCAAAAACTTGCGCCGGCGGATCGTAAATCAGATAGATTAGCGGATCTTTAGATCCACGTAACCTATCTGAATCTAGCCCAGTGATTTCCTATAATCGTCAGCTCCAACTAGTGGCCATAATGAGGTATTAGTTCCAAAATGCCTCCATCAGGAAAAATTGTTAAATACCACATTATGGCCACTAGGTGGAGGAAATGATCATAGGAAATCACTGTGTGAAATAAAATAAGACCAACATGTGACATGGATATGAATGAGTGATTGTCATATACGTTCATCTATTATTTAAAACTAAACAAGTAAGTGAAGTGGTAACTATGGAGCCAATCACTTTATCAAACCACACAGAATATCTCCCTTCAAAGTGAAAACAGAAAATATTTACACAAAACAGTATAAATATTTTCCAATCAATAACCTCTCCCCAGACAAGATATGTAGAAATATAAAGACAATAAGAGTCGGTTCACACTAGGGCGACACGACTTCCAGCGCGACTTTCAGAGGCGACTCCGACACGACTTGAGCATGAACCACAGGGCGATCTGGGGCGATTTACAACACGACTTGAAGTCGTCTCCAGGACAGGAGACTTTCCAGTGGCCAATCAAACAACAATCAGATCTGAGAGAGGGAGGGGGAGGAAGAGGTTTGCCTGAGAAATGTATGTTATCTTCCTGGAAAGTCGCTTCAGTTAAGACAGTGATCAGACTTGGAGGCGACTTCCATTGAAATCAATGGGTACAAATCGCCTATAAGTCGGATTGAAGTAGTACAGGAACTTCTTTTGAAGTCAGAGCGACTCGAGTCGTGTGTATTAACACCGCTCCCATTCACTTGCATTGTTTTTCTCGACAGCGCGGCTTGGGACGACTTGAGGCGACTTCAAGTCGGATCCCAAGTCGCCCCAGTGTGAACCGGCTCTCAGTGTTTCCTCTCGTGCCGCACTCCACCAAGCCACCCAAACCCACACAGGAGCAAAGGAAAGAAGTTCTCACCTAGTTTATCTCCGAGTTCTCCTTCCCTCCTGATGGGGGATGGGAGGAGGATGGACTGAAGACAGAGACATGCTTCGGGGTCACCACTGGTAAGTAGAGCCTTGAAATGAAGGAAATCAACATCAGAATTTCTGTCTTGTCTGTAAAGTTTACTGATAAAGAAATATCGGATATCACAGCTTCTAGTTCTGTAACCCGATAGATCATTATCAGTAAATATCACAGACAAGACAGACAATCTAAAGGCGATGTCCTTCATTTCAAGGCTCTACTTACCTCTCTACACCCCAAAATGTACTCAGCCAATGAAGATCCAACACGGTACAACACTTCATCCATGTCTTTGGTGATCTCTGATCTCCTTATGAACTGTTTCTTACATGATGAAGATCAGCCATGGAGTATATCTGAGGTGTATATCAGGGTGTGCTTCTTCCCCACATGAGAGCTGTGATGTCCAGCAACATTTGTTGTGGAAATTTTATTATATAAGATTTATGCGGACATTTTATTCTAGGACGTGTGTTTTATAGATTGCCATCTCTGTCTCTCTGTGTCTGATGTTTAATTGAGGAGCGCTCTAGCAGAGCACACTTGGGTTAAATCGGGACCAGCGGTGAAAACAGTCAGTATGAAAACCTTCTTATGGGATTGAGACGTGTTCTGTGTGTGTGTGGGCGTTTGTTGGTTTGTAGATATCAAGCGCAATGCGCTGGACTGCGCGCTTTCCAATGACTATACACATTAGAAAAGCGAAGTCCGCATAACGAGAGAAACCTATTATATCTCTCTTGGGGAATTTGTTGTCCCTTATGGATACATATCTGTTTTTATAAGAGGACATTGATATCTGACTTGCCGGTGTACTTGTACCGTATATTGACAACAGCAGTAGCAATGTCCCCACTAAGGATGAGCCGAACACCCCCCTGTTCGGTTCGCATCAGAACTTGCGAACACACCAAATGTTCGTGTGAACTTTAGAACCCCGTTAAAGTCTATGGGACTCGAACATTTGAAATCTAAAGTGTTAATTTTAAAGGCTAATATGCAAGTTATTGTCCTAAAAAGTGTTTGGGGACCCGAGTCCTGTCCCAGGAAACATGTATCCATGCAAAAAAAAGTTTTAAAAACGGCCGTTTTTCGGGAGCAGTGAATTTAATAATGCTAAAAGTGAAACAATAAAAGTGTAATATTACTTTAAATTTCGTACCTAGGGGGGGGTGTAAAGTAAGCATGTGAAAAAGCGCATGTTTTCCGTACATAGAACTGTCCCTGCACAAAGTGTCATTTCTGAAAGAAAAAAAGGCATTTAAAACCGGCTTTGCGGCTCTAATGAATTGTCGGCTCTGGCAATTAGAGAGGATTCATTCATAAAGAAAAAAAAATGTGTGGGGGCCCCCCAAATTAAATTACCAGGCCCTTCAGGTCTGGAATGGATATTAAGGGGAACCCCGCCGTAAAAAAAAAATGACGTAGGGTTCCCCGCAAATATCCATACCAGGCCCTTCAGGTCTGGTGTGGATTTTAAGGGGAACTCCACCCCAAAAAAAAAAAAAAATGGCGTGGAGTCCCCCTAAAAATCCACACCAGACCCTTATCCGAGCACGTTAACCTCGCCGGCCGCAGAAAAAAGGGGGGGACAGAGTGCGGCCCCCCCTCTCCTGAACCGCACCAGGCCACATGCCCTCAACATGGGGAGGATGGGGACAAGGGCCTCATCCCCACAACCCTTGCCCGGTGGTTGTGGGGGTCTGCGGGCAGGGGGCTTATCAGAATCTGGAAGACCCCTTTAACAAAGGGGACCCCCAGATCCTACCCCCCCCATGTGAATTGGTAATGGGGTACACTGTACCTCTAACATTTCACGAAGGAAGTGTAAATAGTTTAAAAAAAAAACACACAGACACTGTAGAAAAAAATCCTTTATTAATAAAAAAAAATAAAAAAATCCAGTGATGTGAATCCACTCTCGATGCGGCTCCCTGCTCCAACGTTTTCTTCTATCCAGCGACGGATGATCTCTCCAGCGATGGATGATCAGCGGTCCGGTCCAGCGATGCAGAAGATCCATCTGTCCAGAGCGCAGCAGGGGAGCTCCTCTCTCCGCTGGACACAGCCCAGCGGAATGACGCGCTGGAGCTGTGACATTTCTTATATAGGGGAAGCTGCCACCCGTCACGTGACCCCGCCCCCTCTGACGCACCCTCGTACGTCACTGGGAAAGCCCGGTCTTTACAGGTATTTCCCAGTGACGTTCGAGGGGGCGTCACGTGATGGGTGGCTGCTTCCCCTATATAAGAAATGTCACAGCTCCAGCGTGTCATTCCGCTGGGCTGTGTCCAGCAGAGAGATGAGCTCCCCTGCTGCGCTCTGGACAGATGGATCTTCTGCATCGCTGGACCGGACCGCTGATCATCCATCGCTGGAGAGATCATCCATCGCTGGATAGAAGACGTTGGAGCGGGGGGCCGGGCCGAGAGTGAATTCACATCGCTGGATTTTTTTTTTATTATTAATAAAGGTTTTTTTTCTACGGTGTCTGTGTGTTTTTTTTTAACTATTTACACTTCCTTCGTGAAATGGTAGAGGTACATTGTACCCCATTACCAATTCACATAGGGGGGGGCAGGATCTGGGGGTCCCCTTTGTTAAAGGGGTCTTCCAGATTTTGATAAGCCCCCCGCCCGCAGACCCCCACAACCACCGGGCAAGGGTTGTGGGGATGAGGCCCTTGTCCCCATCAACATAGGGACATCCTCCCCATGTTGAGGGCATGTGGCCTGGTGCGGTTCAGGAGAGGGGGGGGGGGCGCACTCTGTCCCCCCCTCTTTTCTGCGGCCGGCCAGGTCAGCGTGCTCGGATAAGGGTCTGGTGTGGATTTTTAGGGGGACTCCACGCCATTTTTTTTTAAATTTGGGGTGGAGTTCCCCTTAAAATCCACACCAGACCTGAAGGGCCTGGTATGGATATTTGCGGGGAACCCTACGTCATTTTTTTTTTTTACGGCGGGGTTCCCCTTAATATCCATTCCAGACCTGAAGGGCCTGGTAATTTAATTTGGGGGACCCCCACACATTTTTTTTTTCTTTATGAATGAATCCTCTCTGTAATTGCCAGAGCCGACAATTCATTAGAGCCACAAAGCCGGTTTTAAATGCCTTTTTTTCTTTCAGAAATTACACTTTGTGCAGGGACAGTTCTATGTACGGGAAACATGCGCTTTTTCACATGCTGACTTTACACCCCCCCCCCTAGGTACGAAATTTAAAGTAATATTACACTTTTATTGTTTCACTTTTAGCATTATTAAATTCACTGCTCCTGAAAAAACGGCCGTTTTTAAAACTTTTTTTGCATTGATACAGGACCCAGGTCCCCAAACACTTTTTAGGACAATAAATTGCATATTCGCCTTTAAAATTAACACTTTAGATTTCTCCCATAGACTTTAACAGGGTGTTCCGCGGCTTTTCGAATTTGCCGCGAACACCCCCAATTGTTCGTTGTTCACCGAACAGGCAATGTTCGAGTCGAACATGAGTTTGACTCGAACTCGAAGCTCATCCCTAGTCCCCACTGATTGTCTCAAACCTGTAAGAACAAGTAGAATGATCTTTTTATATACTGTATACTTTGAGCAGTATTGAGTGGGATCCATTCTGATTAAGATGGGGAGTGCGCACTTCCTTTCCCCTTCCTTCCTTTGAGTGCCCTCCCCTTTACTATTTGTCATTTCCTGTGATGTCATTTTGTATTGAGAAAGCGATTGGCTTTTGGGGCCATCACTTCCTGTTTGTCATTCTTTTGTTTCCAATGAATAAAAAACCCAAGTGTCTGTGCTCCAGGGACAGACGCCTGAGAATCCAGTTGAAGTAGCATTGTTTCTGATTCTACCTGGTGCATTTAGACACTGGAAGTGCACATTTTGGCGCGGTATGGATTTGGTGTGGATTTGCGTAAGATACGACACATTCATATAGAAGACATTTCCCGCACTCAAGGCACTAATACACCTCAAGGGTTGTGTGGGATCCCTGATGTACAGGAAGAAAGGACTTCAGTGAGGAGCAATTCCCTCACTCAGGACAGGAATACGGCTTCTCCCCCGTGTGAGATCTCTGATGTCTGGAAAGATTGCACTTCACTGCAAAACATTTCCCGCACTCAGGACAGGAAAACGGCTTCTCCCCCGTGTGTGATCTCTGATGTCTGGAAAGACTGCACTTCACTGCAAAACATTTCCCGCACTCAGGACAGGAAAACGGCTTCTCCCCTGTGTGCAATATCTGATGTGTGTTAAGACTGGACTTCTTTGTAAAGCATTTCCCGCACTCAGGACAGGAATATGGTTTCTCACCTATGTGAGATCTTTGATGTTTTTTAAGACCGGACATCAGTGGAAAACATTTCCCACACTCAGGACAGGAAAATGGCTTCTCTCCCGTGTGCAACTTCTGATGTGAAGAAAGACTGGACTTGGTTGTAAAAGATTTCTCACACTCAGGACAGGAAAATGGCTTCTCCCCCGTGTGCAACTTCTGATGTGAAGAAAGACTGGACTTGGTTGCAAAAGATTTCTCACACTCAGGACAGGAATACGGCTTCTCCCCCGTGTGGAATCTCTGATGTGTGATAAGATCAGATTTTTCTACAAAAGATTTCCCACACTCAGAACACGAATACGGCTTTTCACCTGTGTGCAATCTCTGATGTCTGTCAAAATGGGACTTCATTGAAAAACATTTCCCGCACTCAGAACAAGAAAACGGCTTCTCACCTGTGTGAAACCGCTGGTGTCGGTCAAGTTCTGATTTTTGTCCAAAGCATTTGCTGCATTCCGGACAGCAATACGGCTTTTCCCCTGTGTGAGATCTTTTATGAACATTAAGATTGTATTTAGAATGGAAACATTTCCCACACTCAGAACAGGAAAATGGCTTTTCTCCTGTGTGAGATCTGAAATGCATTAAAAGATGGGACTTCTTTGAAAAACACTTCCCGCACTCAATACAGGAAAACCTCTTCTCTGTTGGAAGGACGGCACCATCCCGCACAGTCTGAGGTTCCTCAGGATAAGAAGAATACGATGGTCCGGCACCGTCCCGCACAGTCTGAGGTTCCTCAGGATAAGAGGAATACGATGGTCCGGCACCGTCCCGCACAGTCTGAGGTTCCTCAGCATAAGAGGAATACGATGGTCTGGCACTGTCCCTCACAGTCTGAGGTTCCTCAGGATAAGAGGAATACGATGGTCCTGCACCGTCCCGCACAGTCTGAGGTACCTCAGGATAAGAGGAATACGATGGTCCGGCACCGTCCCGCACAGTCTGAGGTTCCTCAGGATAAGAGGAATACGATGGTCTGGCACCGTCCCGCACAGTCTGAGGTTCCTCAGGATAAGAGGAATATGATGGTTCAGCACCGTCCCGCACAGTCTGACGTTCCTCAGGATAAGATGCATACGATGGTCCGGCACCGTCCCGCACAGTCTGAGGTTCCTCAGGATAAGAGGAATACGATGGTCCATCTACACTGTGTGGTGCCGGATGGACATTTGAGGTAGTCGGGTTTTCTCCTGGACTATACTGTGTGATGTCCTCATCTTCTACTTTACAGTCTGGAGACAAAGTGAGACAATCCTCTGAGGTTTTCCTCATCTCCCGTCCATCTACTAAAATAGAAATACAAAGATTATTACTAGACATGAGCTGATTGGTTCCCCTAAACCAGGACTCCGCCCACATCAGGCAGCTTTGTCAATAAGGATCTTACAATTCCCCCCTCAAGGTAACTAGTAAATGGCTCCTCTGATCTCCTACCAGATCATTTCTTTATTCATGGACCTTAGTCAGAGAGTGAGGAAACAACGAGAACTGTCTTTTATAGGAGTGACAGTGATGAGGGGATTATAGGACGAGTGTCCCCACCCCCTCTATCACTCATTGCCAACTTCCCAACACAAGAAGTCCTGCACTTCCTTATTTAGTCAATGATTTAGTCATAAATAACAGCGGGGCTGAGCCCCACCAGAGGTCAGAGAGTGAGGATGGGGGAGAACAACCAGGATGAAGACTGGACTGATCCTGAAGACCTCCATCATTGGGTTATTGACTCCTCCCTCATTATCACTTTCTATTTAAGGTTCCAAAGTCTGAGGATGTGATCACATTATTATCAGAATGTAAAAGTCTGTGCTCCAATCAGATCATCACATATAAAATGTCCAGCTGATAGGAAATGGGTGTATTAAAAAAGAATACAGAGACTTAACCAGACATATCTCTCCTCCCGGCACAGCCAGCAGACAACAGAACAAGTAATCCTTGGAGAATTGTTTTGTCAGAGATCATGCTAGACCCGGGCATGGGGCAAAAGACTCAAAGCACATACCCCAGGTGCCTAGGTAGAGCAACATATATGGTGAAAATCCACCTTTAGCTGCCAGCTGATCTCCAGAATTTCCATACCTCCAGTCTAGAGACATAAATTGTGTCTGCAGCACAGAGAAGGAAGATTATCACCCAGTCCCCGCCCTACTCTGGACCAATCAGTGAGCAGTATGGGTGGAGGAATGGAATGTTAATGACCCACCTGTGCTGATCTCTGTAGGAGTGTCCTCCTCTATAAATGTCCCCGTTATTCCATCCTCCTCCATAGACTGCTGATCATCCCTCACATACGTCTCTTCTTCTTCTGATTTCACCTCAAATTCTATATCGATTGGATCTCCACTCTAAATCAGGAAAATGAGAGAGAATATCTGTAAACAATAGGAATTATTATTGTGACATCACATAAATAAATCCCCTTGCCTACTCAAGTTCATGTTCTAGATCAGTGGTTCTTAACCTGGGGGTCAGGACCCCCTCGGGGGTCAAATGATGATTTGCCAGGGGTCACCAAATCCTGGGCTGTTCCTGAAGCCCACACCGCTTCCAGTTTTTATGCGGTTGCCCAGTAGGGCTGTCTCTGGAGCCTGTGGCCGCCCATCTGGGCTGTTCCTGGAGCCCACGGCCACCCACTCAGCCTCTTCGCAGCCGCCCATTCAGTTCACCGCATGGCTGGGGGGCAGAGACTAGAGATCCGCTGACTGGTGAGGATTGTGAGGTGGGAGGGGCTGGAGGAGACCCATTCTCCTGATATCAGCATAGGTGTCACTGCTACGAGACACCACAGAGTCGGAGACACACTGGGTAATTATAGTGCGATTATAGTTTCCATTAAAAGTCCCCACTACAGTTCTCGGATCAGCAGATGACCATGATCAAGAGCACCTAAGTTGGCTGATCAGAACTCCCCCCAGCATTGCCACTAATACCATTCCCCCTCCACCAAGGAGTAAGAGCAGGAATTAAAATAGAGAATACATGGAAGGGGGAGGAAGAAACAAAAAAGGAGAGAAAGAATAAGAGAAAAAACAAGAAAGACAGCTAGAGAGAGGGATGGGGGGAAAAAAACAAGAAATTAGGATAGAGCAGGGCTCGACAAATCCCAGTCACCAGGTCGCCATGGCGACTAGAAATAGTGTCCTGGCGACTTGGCTTGTATTTTTGAATATGTTCAGGTGTTTTTAACTAGCCTTGCAGGATAAATGTCATTTTTGCATGTGTGCGCTATAATCTGTTTTGTACTGTATTTGGTCTTATAGCAGCACCAGCTTAGATGTATAGCATTTTTAGGGTGTGCCCACCAAGTATCTTTTTGTATTTTGTATAGACCCTGACCAGGTCTCTTGGCTGGAGCACCCCTCCCCCTCTTCATTACCTCACATTAGTGGCCACCAGTGTATAGGAAGAAACCCTTCAGTTCTCCCACATAGAGGAGTATATCTCCCATGGTTGAGACCCAGGTTCTTTCATTCTATTACTAGGGTAGGACCCACTAATTCGGGGTACTTTGTCGCAGTAAGTGGGCTTAGCACTATATGACTATATAGTGTGACCAAACCCCCGTATTTTTGAATATGTTCAGGTGTTTTTAACTAGCCTTGCAGGATAAATGTCATTTTTGCATGTGTGCGCTATAATCTGTTTTGTACTGTATTTGGTCTTATAGCAGCACCAGCTTAGATGTATAGCATTTTTAGGGTGTGCCCACCAAGTATCTTTTTGTATTTTGGCTTGTAAGCTGGCGCCATCTGGTGGTGAGCCGTTGGTATTACAAGTTATTACCACCAGATGTGAGCTGGCGCCATCTGGTGGTGGCCGTTGGTATTTCAAGTTATTACCACCAGATGTGAGCTGGCGCCATCTGGTGGTGGCCGTTGGTATTTCAAGTTATTACCACCAGATGTGAGCTGGCGCCATCTGGTGGTGGCCGTTGGTATTACAAGTTAAGCATTACAAGTTAAACAGCTTCTAATGTAATTTTTCACTATTTTTCACTGCCATCTTCTTCCCTCTAATTAGAACCCCCAAACATTATATATATATTTTTTTATCCTAACACCCTAGAGAATAAAATGGCGATCGTTGCAATACTTTCTGTCACACCGTATTTGCGCAGCGGTCTTACAAACGCACTTTTCTGGGAAAAAAATTACACTTTTTTTAATTAAAAAATAAGACAACAGTAAAGTTATATAAAAAGTGCTTAAAAAACGTCCTTCCTTCTAATAAAGCACTGCTCAGCGCACAGGAGTCATCAATAAAGATTAATGATGAATATAAACAATCGGATACACGGATAAGCAGCCGCTTACGGGGAGAAAATATCAAATGACAGTAAACAAAAATAGGTGACTGAGAAGTCAAACAGTTCAATGTATACTGTAGCAGCGCTTGGTAGTCAAAAACGTGTCTTGCTCGTGTACATATAAAGGAATAAACTTGAATAGTGTGATAACGTTTTAAAAGTTTATTACAAAAACCCACAGGTCCCCTTTAAAATATGCGTACCACAATGCAAAAACAGATAAGCATGTAATTTTACTGTGCCTGTTTCCCTCTCTGGATGAATGAGGCAGGTTCTGGCACTCAGGCTCACTCCTCTGCTCCTGATCCCCAGGGTACACAGTCTCTTGGTCGTCCGATGTTGGCCACTCGGCGACCAGTTAAATAGTATAGGGCGTCTCATAGACCCGCCTCCTCATTCGCACTACTGGACGATATGGCGTGAGTCTCCGCCCCACTTCCACCCTTAGTCTGGCGTGGGCCTCGCTGGCGCCAATGCGCGTGCGCGGGACCAGCGCCATGACGGCGAATGAGGAGGCAGGTCTATGAGACACCCTATACTATTTAACTGGTCGCCGAGTGTTGCTGCCACGCCCTCAGACGAAGTCAGCCAATGACGAAACGCGTCAGGGTGTGGCCAACATCGGTTGACCAAGAGACTGTGTACCCTGGGGATCAGGAGCAGAGGAGTGAACCTGCCTCATTCATCCAGAGAGGGAAACAGGCACAGTAAAATTACATGCTTATCTGTTTTTGCATTGTGGTACGCATATTTTAAAGGGGACCTGTGGGTTTTTGTAATAAACTTTTAAAACGGTATTATACTATTCAAGTTTATTCCTTTATATGTACATGAGCAAGACACATACAAGCAGAGTGGTGGAGAGTGCAAGACTGATGACAGAGGCTGTTGTGTATACCATGCTGTTTTTTATTCTCGGTCTGGTGAGTGCATCCCCATAAGGGGATAGTATCCCCCCACGTGGTGAAACACAGCCCCCCTGGTGATAAGGAGCACATATTAAGGAAGAGACTGTTTACTGCTGATGTTCATCTGCACCATTATTTGATACCTATGGCAACATAGAACTTTATTCAGAACTCACGTTTTGACTACCAAGCGCTGCTACAGTATACATTGAACTGTTTGACTTCTCAGTCACTTATTTTTGTTTACTGTCATTTAACAGTAAAGTTATCCCCTTTTTTTTTATATTATGAAAGATAATGTTACGCCGAGTAAATTCATACCCAACAGGTCACGCTTCAAAATTGCGTCCGCTCGTGGAATGCGACAAACTTTTACCCTTTAAAATCTTCATAGGCAACGTTTAAAAAAAATCTACAGGTTGCATGTTTTGAGTTACAGAGGAGGTCTAGGGCTAGAATTATTGCTCTCGCTCTACCAATCACGGCGATACCTCACATGTGTGGTTTGAACACCGTTTACATATGCGGGCGCTGCTCACGTATGTGTTCGCTTCTGCGCGCAAGCTCCTAACTTTTTTAGCTGGCTCCTAGATTTCAAGCAAACCCTGGGATAGAGAGAGATAAAAGGGAAAAAGAGGAGAACAAAGAGAAAGAGTGGTACATCCTAAAATGTACCATATGATGTTTTAATTAAAAAAAAAATTGTACGAGTGGAAGGGACTCAGGGAGCGCAAAATTTCCGTGGGTTAGGGGCGCACATTACTTGTCTTGCCTTGGGTGCTGACAACCCACACTACGAAAATAATTTTACTGTTAGGGGTCCCCACAACTTGGGAAATTTTATCAGGGGGTCACGTCACTAAAAGGTTGAGAACCACTGCTATAGATGCATCTACCCACCAACCTTTAAATAAGGAGGGATGGTGTGATCTTCCTGTGTGGAATCCCGGGAATACAGAGGACGGGGACATCTCTCTGGGGGGTTCCTGGTATTAGGTGGCTCCATCATATCCTTGTGTCCTTCTGAAAACTCCTCCATCACTCCATACTCCTCATCCTCCTCTTTATACTCTTCTTTAACATCAATATTATCATCCCCGAGGTTTCCACTCTGAATATATAATAAAACATTCATTATAACAAACATGCTGTGTATAAATCATAACCACCAATAATTGTTCCTCATCTACCTGATGATGGTGGGGAATGGTGTGACCTTCCTGTGTGGAATCCCGGGAATACAGAGGACGGGGACATCTCTCTGGTGGGTTCCCATTACTGGATCCATCTGTAGGAAACACACACACTGACTGAATACATTGTTTCTATGTGTTTATCAGATGATGGGGGATCTAGGTGGAGCCTCCATACTGCTCTCTCCTTTACAATAAAGTCTCCTCTTACCCGGTGATGTGAGGGGCGGCTGATTGTCCATCATGACGTCCTTCCCGGCACCGCTCATGTCTCCTGTCAGCAGTTTGATGATCTCTCTGGTGACTTCTAGAATCTTCTTTGTATTTCTCTATTCTATCAGGGAGGGAGGTGGAGGCAATGTGATTATCATAGGATCTCCAGACTTCACAGGAGGAAAACTCTAGATCTGAACACAAATAGCAAATCAATCAATATTCCCAGAATCCTCCTCACCTCACCATTCAGGGGAAGGGAGTCACCGCTCCAGGTGGGTCTTGTGAGCAATTAGGAACTTATCAGGAAACCAAGGTGCTGGCAATGCACTAGGCAAATGTAGAATTTCAAAAATGGATGGACAACCGCACTCCAAAGGAACTTCAAAGTTGTCAATATTGGTAAAATGGACATGCATCACAGAATACAGCCAGAAAGAGGGACAGCCGACGCGTTTCACACTAGTTCAGTGATTAGCCATGACTAAGCACTGAACTAGTGTGAAACGCGTCGGCTGTCCCTCTTTCTGGCTGTATTCTGTGATGCATGTCCATTTAAGTAATAAAGACAACTTTTGAAGTTCCTTTGGAGTGCAGCTGCCCATCCTTTTTGAAATTCTACATTTACCTCACCATTCAGGTTTCCATTTTATTAAAGCCCCACTTCAGACTGATATATAATTTACCCACACAGGACCCCCACACTATGCAGGTTAAAAGCTTGTAGCAGGTATTCTGATGTCATTACATACAATGCAGGACCAACAGTCCCACTTTGCTAGTGAGGATGCCAAGGGTCCGCCCACATCCTAAGAGTATCAGAAAAAAAGCCAGATGGATGGACATTAGGAGGAGGAGCTGTGAGGTCAGTGTGATGTCATAGGATTCTCTGACTCTGTATGGAGGGACATTAGGAGGAGCTGTGAGGTCAGTGTGATGTCATAGGACATATAGACTCTGGATGGAGGGACATTAGGAGGAGGAGCTGTGAGGTCAGTGTGATGTCATAGGACATATAGACTCTGGATGGGGAGATTTGAGGGGTCCTTGACTCAGGTAGCCTGGATACCCATGAAAACCCATTAGGACCACAAACCACCCCCCCCCCTTTCTGTACACTAAATTAGAAGAAAACTGAGGCAACACCTGAGATGGAGAAAAATTGGCCATAGCAGCCATAATTTTATTAACCATTTGTACCATAAATACCTTTTATTAACTTTTACATTATTTTCAAATATAACAGATTTTACAACAGCCATATAAAAAATGGCAACCATATACAGACATGTGGTCAAAAAGAGGTAACACACACATAACATTTTCCAATATCCTGCGGGACGTAATCAAAAACCAACCGCCAGCCTTAAAGGCATACCAACACCCCCTATCCCGCAGTACACAAATTTCCGTGTTCCAGCGGACACCATTCCGGTGGAATACGGAGAGGGTCCATAACCGCTGGACCCCCACACTTCCTTCATACTGTTCCTTTTTTGACCTCCTGGAGACCACCTGACACCGCCACTATTCCTACTGCTATGACGACCTGCATCCATGATCTGCAAAAGAAGAACACACACGCACAACACAAACGAGACAAAAAACAGGGAGGGTGGGTGGGAAAACTGCCTCCTTCCTTGTCTTCCCCCCACGATGCTGATCCCTGTAGCTCCGCCCCCTCCTTAAATAAACTCCCAGAGCCCGGGAAACTAATGCCCAGCCCCCTGCCTATCCCTTTTTCCTCCCCAGCTAGTAACCCCTTGTGTCCCAAGCACCTAGTCATGCCCGCCCTACACTATTCCACTGCGCTTCATGCTCCGGGCTTCTCTTGACTCAGGTAGCCTGGATACCCATGAAAACCCATTAGGACCACAAACCATCCCCCCCCCTTTCTGTACACTAAATTAGAAGAAAACTGAGGCAACACCTGAGATGGAGAAAAATTGGCCATAGCAGCCATAATTTTATTAACCATTTGTACCATAAATACCTTTTATTAACTTTTACATTATTTTCAAATATAACAGATTTTACAACAGCCATATAAAAAATGGCAACCATATACAGACATGTGGTCAAAAAGAGGTAACACACACATAACATTTTCCAATATCCTGCGGGACGTAATCAAAAACCAACCGCCAGCCTTAAAGGCATACCAACACCCCCTATCCCGCAGTACACAAATTTCCGTGTTCCAGCGGACACCATTCCGGTGGAATACGGAGAGGGTCCGTAACCGCTGGACCCCCACACTTCCTTCATACTGTTCCTTTTTTGACCTCCTGGAGACCACCTGACACCGCCACAGCCTGAGAGGTTAACCCCTTAGCCTCGAGGGCCACCCCACACCCGCAGGGCCCTACGGATTCCATCTTCCAACCCCAAGGCCCACAAATCGATCCCAATATCAGAAAGGTGGACGCCGTCCCCTCTATGAAACAGTCCCACATCCCTCTCCAACTCAGAGGGCCTGATTTACCAAGCCTTTACTCCATGACTCATGGAGTAAAAGCAGGAGTAGCAGCCGTTTTGCCATTTACTAAAGAAATACGCTGCTAGTGCAGTGTATTTCCCTAGTTACTAATGTGCTCCGTGCGCCCAGGAGAGGGTGCATTGTGCACCAGTACAGACCTGGCGCACGGCACATTAAACTATAAATTGCGGGGGTTCGGGCGGGAGTTTATTAAGGGGGGAGGTGGGGGGATGCAGGGGAAGTGAAGTGACATGTGTTTTGAAGTGTTTGGCGGGCCGAATTGAAAGGGAAAGTGTTTTTTGAAAACAGATCCCCGTACGCTTGCACAGTGCGCCTGAACCTCGGGAGGTTCATTTGCATACTGGGCATGCGCAGAGAGAAAAGTCAGGGATTCCCGTGCGCCTTGTCAGTACGCCGTGAAAATCTTGGTAAATACCAAGCGGCGTACCCGTGATTGCGCTGCGTGACGCGGCGCACGGGAATCTCCGAGCTGTTTTCAGCCCTGAAGGGGAACTCCGCGCCAAATTTCAAACTTGAAATCGGCGCGGGTCCCCCTCCAGGGCTACATTAGGCTCTTAGGCTTGGTCCGGAACGTGAGGGGTTAAACCCGCGCCGATTCGGCGCGGGGGTCCCCCCCAGATCCAAACCAAGCCCTCATCCCAAGCATGCAGTCTGGCCCGGACAGGAATGGGGGCGGGGAGCGAGCGCCCCCCCCCCTCCTGAGCCGTACCAGACCGCATGCCCTCAACATGGGGGAGTGTGTGCTGTGGGGGAGGGGGGCACTGCCCCCCCACCCCACAGCACTCTTGCCCCCATGTCGATAGGGACAAGAGCCTCTTCCCGACAACCCTTGCCATTGGTTGTCGGGGTATGCGGGCGGGGCTAATCGGAATCTGCGAGCTCCCTTTAATAAGGGGGCCCCCAGATGCCGGCCCCCCACCCTATGTGAATGAGTATGGGGTACATCGTACCTCTACCCATTCACATGGGGGAAATGTAAAGTAAAATAAAACACCACACAATAAAATATTTTATTAATCGGCTCCGGAGCCCCCCCTTTCTTCTTTAGCTCTCTTAGAAGGGGGGGTTTCTTCTCTCCCGATCTTCTGCCGGAACCCTGGGCTTCGGTGATTTCTGCCGGGGGAGGGCGCCATCCCTCGGTCCTCTCCGGAGCCTTCCGCCGGATGCCCCCACCCCATTTAAGCTCTTTTTCATTAGGGAGGGGCATCCGGACTTCGGGGTCTTCTGCCGGGGGATGGCGCCTATCCCCCGGTCTTTCCGGTGCCTTCCGCCAGGGTTCCGGTCTTCCTGGTCTTCTGCCGGGGGTGCGCCAACTCCCCGGTCTTTTCTCTGCTCCCTCTTCTGCCTGGCTCCCCCGCGGAGCCAGGGCTTTCTTCCGTCTTCTTTCTTCTGCCTGTCTCCTCCGGGAGCACAGGGCTTGTCTCCGCTGTCTTCTTTCTTCTTGCCTTCTCTTCCATTGGATGTTGACACGACGAGGTTCCGCGCTGACATGCCGTGTCAGCGACGGGCATGGACTTATATAGGGTAATGCCACCATGTGACCTCAACCCATGTGACATCACATTCCCTGGGCATGATGGGAATGTGATGTCACATGGGTTGAGGTCACATGGTGGCATTGCCCTATATAAGTCCATGCCCACTGCTCAGACGGCATTCCAGCGCCGGACCTCGTCGTGTCAACATCGAATGGAAGAGAAGGGAGAAGACAGCGGAGACAAGCCCTGTGCTCCGCGGAGGAGACAGGCAGAAGCGGAAGGCATCGCAGAAGCCCGGAGAGTGGCGCCCTCCGGCGGAAGACACCGTACAAGCCCGGGACCCTCCCCCAAAGGCAGGAGCCTCCCTGGTGAAGGGGGTCCCGGTGAATTACGTCGCTGAAGACGGGGGTGGGGTGCCAGTGCACCCCCCCCGCAGAAACCGTCGTGGAAGCCCGGGACCCTCCCCCAAAGGCAGGAGCCTCCCTGGTGAAGGGGGTCCCGGTGAATTACGTCGCTGAAGACGGGGGTGGGGTGCCAGTGCACCCCCCCCCGCAGAAACCGTCGTGGAAGCCCGGGACCCTCCCCCAAAGGCAGGAGCCTCCCTGGTGAAGGGGTCCCGGTGAATTACGTCGCTGAAGACGGGGGTGGGGTGCCAGTGCACCCCCCCCGCAGAAACCGTCGTGGAAGCCCGGGACCCTCCCCCAAAGGCAGGAGCCTCCCTGGTGAAGGGGGTTCCGGCAGAAGATGGCTAAGCCCGGGGCCTAATGGGGTGGTGGTGGGGGGCCCCGGCAGAAGACCCCCGGCTGACTAATAAATTAATTTATTCATGTGTGGTGTATTATTTTTTTCCATTTTTTTCCCCAGGTGAATGGGTAGGGGTACAATGTACCCCATACTCATTCACATAGGGTGGGGGGCCGGAATCTGGGAACCCCTTTATTAAAGGGGTCTCTCAGATTCTGATAAGCCCTCCGCCCGCATACCCCGACAACCAACGGCCAGGGTTGTCGGGAAGAGGCTCTTGTCCCTATCGACATGGGGACAAGAGTGCTTTGGGGTGGGGGGGCAGTGCCCCCCTCCCCCACAGCACACACTCCCCCATGTTGAGGGCATGTGGTCTGGTATGGCTCAGGAGGGAGGGGGCGCTCGCTCGTCCCCACCCCCATTCCTGTCTGACCAGACTGCGTGCCTGGGATAAGGGCTTGGTTTGGATCTTGGGGGGGGACCCCACGCTATTTTTTTTTGCGCGGGTTCAACCCCTTATGTTCCAGACCAAGCCTAAGAGCCTGGTATGCACCTGGAGGGAACCCACCTTTTTTTTGGGGGGGGGGTCTGGAGTTCCCCTTCATGAACAGCGATCTGTCATTTACACATGTCAGTCCCCCCCCCTACAGTTAGAACACACCCAGGGAACATATTTAACCCCTCCCTCGCACCTAGTGTTAACCCCTTCCCTGCTAGTGGCATTTTTACAGTAAGCAATGCATTTTTACAGCACTGATCGATAGAAAAATGCCAATGGTTAAAAAAAAGTGTTCGATGTGTCCGCCATAATGTCGCAGTACTGATAAAAATCGCTGATCGCCCCAATAACTAGTTAAAACCAAAAAAAAATAATTTTGTAGACGCTATAACTTTTGCCAAAACCAAACACTAAACGCTATTTGCGATTTTTTGGAACCAAAAAGATGTAGAATACGTATCGGCCTAAACTGAGGTTTTTTTTATGTTTTACAATATATATTTTTGGGGATATTTATTATAGCAAAAAGTAAAAATAATTTTTACATATGTGGGCGGGACTTACGCAAGTCCCGCCCACATATATAAACATCGTTCAAACCACACATGTGAGGTATTGACGCGTGCCTTAGAGCGAGAGCAATACTTTTACCACTAGACCTTCTTTGTAACTATAAACTGGTAACCTGGAAAAAAAAATAAAAGGTCGCCTATGGGGATATTCACGGAATTCATTTTGGCCCCATTGCAGGAGTGTTTCCAATAGTAAAGCGTGACATGTAAGGTATCTATTTACTCAGTGTAACATCATCTTTCACATTATCCCCAAAAATTGG
Organism: Rana temporaria; assembly: GCF_905171775.1. Lineage (NCBI taxonomy): Eukaryota > Metazoa > Chordata > Amphibia > Anura > Ranidae > Rana > Rana temporaria. The sequence goes on from NW_024404450.1 coordinate 807,591, forward strand.
GCTCACTTTTGTGTTTTGTTCATTTTTAACCACTTGAGCCCGGACCATATTTCTGGTCAATGACTGGGCAAGTTTTTGTGATTCGGCACGGCGTCGCTTTAACTGACAATTGCGCAGTCGTGCGACGTGGCTCCCAAACAAAATTGGCAACCTTTTTTTTCCCACAAATAGATTATTAAATGTGCGTGTTTACTTCTGTCTTTAACACCTCCCCTTCAGGCTGGAAAGCATCAGATCAGGGGAAACAAAAAAAAAAAAAGCTCTCATTCCATTGCAGCTTGGTTCCTACATGTGTGATGAACTGAGCATGCTCAAACACTTAGAAAAAAAATATCCTTTCTTTTTAAAAGGTGAAAAACACTCATTGGATGCTCATAGAGCGTGGTTTGGCTTAATTGCAGGTGTGCCCAATTACAAGCTCACCCAAACTAGAGACTGCAATTTGTTCATGTGATTTCAATTGCTTCATTACTAGCACTGTTATAAAAAGCTTGGATCGATCAGTCCTCAGCTGCCCTCAGAAGGGGCAGGCTGGCAGAAATGCTGTTGCTAAACACAAATGTGGTTTGTTGCATGGGTTTTGTTTTATTTTGCCAATGGTTTTGGTTTATTTTTAAATGATGTTCACTTTGATGTATTTGTCTATGTGGCCTTATTTTATGAAAAATGTGTGAAGCTATGGTTAATTAGAATTTTGAAATGTATTTTTGTTTGTCTTTTTTTGCTTTCCTTGTTTTGTTGACCAATAAAAATTACTTTAAAATTGTTAAGTTTGTCTTTTGTTACTTTTTCATGCTACATATGTTGACAGCTGCAGCTGAACTAGGTTTGGGCCTAACAAATTATGTGTGATTTTTGTCTAGGCTTCTTTCCTGGTGTGTAATCATGAAATGTTTGCCATGTTTATTCTCCATGACTTTAAAGACAAAAACTGGTAAGTATTTTATTTATTCTGCAGTGGTCCTCAGCCCTCAAGTACCCCCGACAGGACATGTTTTGGGGATTTCTCTTATCAAGAATTGCTGTCCAGACTATTTTAAAGCACATGTGCAAGATGAAGGAAAACCTGCAAACATGGCCTGTGGGGGGGGGGGGTTTGCTATTGGTGGACAGGCTTGACGTGCTGATTTACAGCACTGTGCTTAAATCTAGCGCAAGGCAATCCTATTCTAATTGTGGGTGTTTGAGGGAAGCCAAGTGAGTGTTAGAACACCTGCTTTGTGTTTTTTTTTTTGGTTTGAGCTTTGTGTCCCTTTTCTTAAAATTGGCTTCACTTCCTGTCACACAGCTGAACAGGAAGTGAGGTTAAAACCCTACCAGTGTCTTTTCTTGGGGACACAGGTCAATCTAACTAGTGTCCCCATTAAGCAAATTGCACTCCAGCACTGCTGTGTACACCCCAAATCATGGGTCTTCAAACTACGGCCCTCCAGTTGTTCAGGAACTACAATTCCCATCATGCCTAATCATGTCTGTGAATGTCAGTGCATTACAAGGCCTCATGGGATGTGTAGTTCTACAACAGCTGGAGGGCCGTAGTTTGAGAATCCCTGCCCCAAATGATTATTTAGTTTGGGGTTTAGTAAAGGCAAAGCCACTCTGCAGTACAAGCATAGTTGCTGAAAATCAGAGAGGAAGCACTGATGGTTTTAACATCCAATCCTGTAGAAGCAAAGTTGTTTTGTTTTCTTCCTTGCTTTGCACTTGTAGGAGTGGATTTGCCTTTAGTAAATGGACCCCAAAGTCCAAGATCCCTAATAATTTGGGGTGTACACAGCAAAATGCTAGAGTGCAATTTACATAATGGGAAACTATTTAGATTGATCTCTGTGTCCACAAGAAAAGATATTAGTAAGGTTTTACCCTCACTTCCTGTTTGGCTATGTGACAGGAAGTGAATGAATTAGAAAGGGTGAAGACACCTCACAAATGTTGTCACTATCAGGGGTGCAGACATCCCCAAAAAAATGAGCAGATAATACTTATTTGCAAATTAATAATTTTTTAGTTAACATTGGGTGGGGTGCTCTAACACACACATTCCTACATATTAGCAACGCTGTATCCTGGCCTATTGGCATGGTTATATTTTCTTAGGGCTCTCAATAAAACTCTATGAAATTTGTGCTTAAACTAGAACCAGGGGCGGACTGACAACTCATGTGGCCCCCGGGCAATAGAAGAGTATGGGGCCCCTCTGGCTTACAGATGACCACCACGCCAGGAGGTAGTGCAGAGGCGGGCAGCTAAAATCTTGGGATATTCACATTAAAAGCATGTCATTTTTGGACATATCAGGGACAGATCTAATAAAAACACAGATTTTTACATACTGTCCCTGGTTTTACTGAGCCTGGCAACCCGGATGGGGCCCCCTAGTGGCATGGGGCCCTCGGGCAGTGCCCGAGTGACTCAATGGTCAGTCCGCCCCTGACAAGAACTATAATCAACAAGTTTTATTTTCTTTAATTTTGGATAGAGTGAGGGAGGGTTATAGGCCCTGTCAGTTTATTTTGTATTATCTGTGTCCAATTGGGGAGATTTGCCTTCACTTCCTGCCCCATAGCCAAACAGGAAGTGAGAGAAAAACTATGCAAATTAACCACTTCCCGCCCAGCCTATGGCCGATTTACGTCCGGGAAGTGGTTACACAATCCTGACAGGACGTCCTGCAGGATTTCATGCCGCACGCGCCTGTGGGGGCACGCAGCGCGGCGATCGGTGATGCGGGGTGTCAGTCTGACACCCTGCATCTCCGATCTCGGTAAAGAGTCTCTCACGGAGACTCTTTACCACGTGATCAGCCGTGTCCAATCACGGCTGATCACGATGTAAACAGGAAGAGCCATCGATGGCTCTTCCTCACTCGCGTCTTACAGACGCGAGTATAGGAGAGCCGATCGGCGGCTCTCCTGACAGGGGGCGTTCGCGCTGATTGTTTATCAGCGCAGCCCCCCCTCGGATCACCACACTGGACCACCAGGGATGCCCACCCTGGACCACCAGGGTGTGCAAAAACAAAAAAAATATAGAACAAAAAAACAAAAAGCATTAAAAAATAAGAAAAAAGATGCCAATCAGTGCCCACAAATGGGCACTGACTGGGAAAATCAGTGCCACCCCACAGTGCCCATCCATGCACAGTGCCCACCTATCAGTGCCCACCTGTGCCACCCATAAGTATCCATCAGTGCCACCCATAAGTGCCGCCCATAAGTATCCATCAGTGCCACCCATAAGTGCCGCCCATCTGTGCCGCCCATGAGTGCCCATCAGTGCCGCCTATGAGTGCCCATCAGTGCCGCATAGCAGCGCCGCCAATCAATGCCACCTCATCTGTGCCGTCAGTACTACCTCATCGATGTCCATCAGTGCCATCTCATCGGTGCCCATCAGTGCCGCCATATCAGTGCCCGTAATTGAAAGAGAAAAACTTATTTACAAAAAAATTAACCTAAAAAAAGAAAAAGTTTTTTTTGTTTCAAAATTTGCAGTCTTTTTTTAGTTGTTGCGCAAAAAAAAAACGCAGAGGTGATCAAATAACAACAAAAGAAAGCTCTATTTGTGGGGGAAAAAGGACGCCAATTTTGTTTGGGTACAGTGTTGTATGACCGCGCAATTGCCATTCAAAGTGCGACAGTGTTGAAAGCTGAAAATTGGCTTGGGCGGGAAGGTGCGTAAGTGCCTGGTATGGAAGTGGTTAAGGGAATCCAGTGCCCCCCCAGAACTAGTGTGTGGGTCCCCTGAAAATTACTGGGCGGGGTTATACAAAAACAGGGTGTGACCTTGACAGGAAGGGGTGGGTCATTTTTCTATTAGGAGGTGCAGATATGTAGTCAGGCCTAGGGCAGAACCAAACCTAAATATACTACTGCATATTAGGGCTTATTTAGACCGGAACCGATTTACAGCGTGTTTTTATATTGTGGGAGGAAACCCACGCAGGCACAGGGAGAACATGCAAACTCCATGCAGATGCTGTCACGGGCGGGATTCGAACCAACGACTCTTTTGCTGCTAGGTCAAAGTGCTATACACTACACCACTGTGGTGAACGAACATGATTGCAGCTGAAAGCATGAGATCTTTTATTTTTTTTTTCAATACCATGCTTTCCAGCCTTATTGACCCCGCCTCTCTCCATAAAGAGGACCTGTCACACACTAGTCCTATTACAAGGGATGTTTACATTCCTTGTAATAGGAAGAAAACTGATCATTTTTTTTTTATTTTTTTATTTCAGTGTAAAACATTATAAAACTAAATAAAAATAAATAAGAAAACCCCAAAAAAAAATTTTAAAGCGCCCCGTCGCGACGAGCTCGCGCACAGAAGCAAACGCATACGCGAGTAGCGCCCGCATATGAAAACAGTATTCAAACCACACAAGTGAGGTATCGCCGCGATCGTTAGAGTGAGAGCAATAATTCTAGCCCTAGACCTACTCTGCAACTCAAAAAATGCAACCTGTAGAATTTTTTAAACGTCGCCTATCGAGATTTTTAAAGGGTAAAAGTTTGACGCCATGCCACGAGCGGGCGCAATTTTTAAGCGTGACATGTTGGGTATCATTTTACTCGGCGTAACATTATCTTTCACAATATAGAAAAAAATTGGGCAAAATGTATTGTTGTCTTATTTTTTAATTCAAAAAAGTGATTTTTATCCAAAAAAAGTGCGCTTGTAAGACCGCTGCGCAAATACGGTGTGACAAAAAGTATTGCAATGACTGCCATTTTATTCCCTAGGATGTCTGCTAAAAAAAAATATATAATGTTTGGGGGTTCTGATTAATTTTCTAGCAAAAAAATTGTGATTTTCACATGAAGGAGAGAAGTGCCAGAATTAACCCGGTGGGCAAGTGGTTAAAGTACTCATGGCTATAAAGAATAGAGTCATTGCTCATTAAAAAAAAAAAAAAAAAAAGGGGGTCCCTCCAAATTAAATTACCAGGCCCTTCAGGTCTGGAATGGATATTAAGGGGAACCCCGCCGTAAAAACCCAAAAAAAAAAAGACGTGCGGTTCCCGGCAAATATCCATTCCAGACCCTTCAGGTCTGGTGTGGATTTTAAGGGGAACTCCACCCCAAATTGAAAAAAAAATGGCGTGGAGTCCCCCTAAAAATCCACACCAGACCCTTATCCGAGCACGTTGACCTGGCCGGCCGCAGAAAAGAGGGGGGGACAGAGTGCGGCCCCCCCCCTCTCCTGAACCGCACCAGGCCACATGCCCTCAACATGGGGAGGATGTCCCCATGTTGATGGGGACAAGGGCCTCATCCCCACAACCCTTGCCCGGTGGTTGTGGGGGTCTGCGGGCGGGGGGCTTATCAGAATCTGGAAAACCCCTTTAACAAAGGGGACCCCCAGATCCTGACCCCCCCCTATGTGAAATGGTAATGGGGTACATTGTACCTCTACCATTTCACCCCAAAAAAAATGTCAAAGTGTTAAAAATGACAGTAGCCGGTTTTTGACAAATCTTTTAATAAAATCTTCTTTTCTTCTTTCCTTTGGGTTTCTTCCGCTGCTTCTTTCTTGGGTCTTCTCGTCCACATCTTGCCCGACGTCTTCTTCTATCTTCTCCGTCCGTCCTTCAGCCTTCTGGTCCCGCATCTTGCCCGTTGTCTTGTCCTGTCTTCTTCTCCGTCCGTCCGCCAGCCTCCTCGTCCGCATCTTGTGTCTTCTGCGGTCTTCTTCTCGGTCCGCCAGCCTTCTCGTCCCCGGACCCAGCGTTTGAATTTGATTTGGCCGCCGTGTTCCCGCTCCTGGGACCCGCCCCCCTCTGACGCCACAAGTAAACTCATATGAAAGTCCGCGTGTGGCATATGTGCGTCAGAGGGGGGCGGGGTCACATGAGTGTGACACGGCGGGAACTTCTTCTCCGGGCGGCGCGATTGAAATTGAATTCCCCCGCTGTGTGACGCTCTGTGACCCCGCCCCCCTCTGACGCACATGACCTTCTAAGGAGTTTACTTGTGGCGTCAGAGGGGGCGGGTCCCAGGAGCGGGAAAACGGCGGCCAAATCAAATTCAAACGCTGGGTCCGGGGACGAGAAGGCTGGCGGACCGAGAAGTAAACCGGAGAAGACACAAGATGCGGACGAGGAGGCTGGCGGACGGACGGAGAAGAAGACAGGACAAGACAACGGGCAAGATGCGGGACCAGAAGGCTGAAGGACGAACGGAGAAGATAGAAGAACACGTCGGGCAAGATGTGGACGAGAAGACCCAAGAAAGAAGCAGCGGAAGAAACCCGAAGGAAAGAAGAAAAGAAGATTTTATTAAAAGATTTGTCAAAAACCGGCTACTGTCATTTTTAACACTTTGACATTTTTTTTTGGGGTGAAATGGTAGAGGTACAATGTACCCCATTACCATTTCACACAGGGGGGGGGTCAGGATCTGGGGGTCCCCTTTGTTAAAGGGGTCTTCCAGATTCTGATAAACCTCCCGCCCGCATACCCCCACAACCACCGGGCAAGGGTTGTGGGGATGAGACCCTTGTCCCCATCAACATGGGGACATCCTCCCCATGTTGAGGGCATGTGGCCTGGTGCGGTTCAGGAGAGGGGGGGGCCGCACTCTGTCCCCCCCTCTTTTCTGCGGCCGGCCAGGTCAACGTGCTCGGATAAGGGTCTGGTGTGGATTTTTAGGGGGACTCCACGCCATTTTTTTTTTCAATTTGGGGTGGAGTTCCCCTTAAAATCCACACCAGACCTGAAGGGCCTGGTATGGATATTTGCCGGGAACCGCACGTCTTTTTTTTTTTTGGTTTTTACGGCGGGGTTCCCCTTAATATCCATTCCAGACCTGAAGGGCCTGGTAATTTAATTTGGGGGAACCCCTACACATTTTTTTGTTTGTTTTATGAATGAATCCCTTTAGAATTGTCAGAGCCGACAATTCATTATAGCCGCGTGTGAATTTTTAAATGGCTTTTTTTCCTTCTGAATGTCATTTTGTGCAGGGGGAGTTCTAAGTGCGGGAAAAATGCGCTATTTCACATGCTGACATTACACCCCCCCTAGGTACGAAATTTAAAGGAATATTTCACTTTTATTGTTTCACTTTAAGCAATATTAATTTCACTGCTCCCGAAAAAACGGCCGTTTTAAAAAATAAAAAAAGCATTGATACATGTTCCCTGGGGCAGGACTGAGGTCCCCAAACACTTTTTAGGACAAAACTTGCAGATTAGCCTTTAAAATGAACACTTTTGATTTCTCCCATAGACTTCTATAGGGAGTTCGGGGGCGGCTTTACATATTAGTTTCAATGCGCCGGCTGCTACGCTGGTTCATGCGCCCAATTAAGCCTCCACCCAGAGTACTAATTAACGCATGAACCAGCGCAGCGCACAGAGCATAGTAAATCAGGCCCAAGGTATATTTACAATATTTTTTTAACAGAAATAAAGAAAAACGTTATTTTTTTCAACATTTTCTGTCTTTTTTATTTGTAGCACAACAATTAAAACCCCAGAGGTGATCAAATACCACCAAAAGAAAGCTCTATTTGGGGGGAAAAGATAAAAAGATTATTTGGGTACAGTGCTGTATGACAAGTGTGTAAGAGCTGAAAATTGGCCTGGGCAGGAAAGGGGTAAAAGTGCCCGGTATTAAAGGGGTGTTGAATGTGGGCAAAAAAAATGCAAAACCGTCCCTGGTAGTGAAAGGGTTAAAGGATAAGTTCACCTTCAGGAAGATGTTACGATCCGAGACATTTCCCGCACTCACTAATACACCTCGAGGGTTGTGTGGGATCCCTGATGTACAGGAAGACAGGACTTCAGTGAGGAACATTTCCCTCACTCAGGACAGGAATACGGCTTCTCCCCCGTGTGAGATCATTTATGGCCCAGATTCACATACATCGGCGCATCTTTATGCCGCCGTAGCGTATCTTTTTTACGCTACGACAGCGCAGCTCGGAGAAGCATGCACTGCATTCAGCAAGCCATTGCTCACCAAGATGAGCCAGCGTAGCGTATTTTCGAAGGCGCAGGCCAGCGTAAGTGTAAGTGGGCGTTACCCCATGCAAATGATTGTCCGAGTGTGACGCAGTGGTTTACATCCGGCGTATCTAAAACGGCGCATGCGCCCTGCCCCCCTTTGCGCATGCTCACAACTACGCCCGGCGTAATCCCTATGATACGCCGGCCCCCCGCCTATGCCAAGAGCATAAATACGCCCAGACATGCGCCCGTCGAGCGCAAAAGTACACTAGCAGCTTGTCTTCCGTGGTGCAGGTACTTTTGCATTCTGAGCGATGTCTGCTCCTGAGACTGAGAGGGAGAGGAGGAAAAAAAAATTCTTCTGAGGAGAGGGCGATCGTCATCTCTGCCATCTCTAGATACGATGTGTACCTCCATGGCGCACAGAGTCGCATGACCAGTAAGGCCAGGAAGCAAGAGATCCTCCAGGAGGTCACCCTGGAGGTCAATGCCCTTGGGCATGAGAGAAGGACCTCAAAGGACATTGCTAAGAAAATCAATGACCTGCGTCGTCAGGTCAGAGAGAAGCTGGCCAAGGTGAAGAGGCACGTCAGGGGCACGGGAGGCGGACCAGCCAGTACTGTCAGGCTGACTGCCGAGGAGGAGGTGATCGCCAGATGTCTTAAGCGGGAGCAGGTGGAGGGCCACCCCCATCAGGGGAAGTCCCTCAAGGGCCACCCCCATCAGGGGAAGCCCCTCAAGGGCCACCCCCATCAGGGGAAGCCCCTCAAGGGCCACCCCCTACAGATGGCCACAAGCCTCTCCAGCCCCCAGGAAGGCTTTACGGAAGACAGGGGGTGTACTCGAATCCCCACAAGAAGGGCTTGCGAGGGAACAGGCCCGCCAGACGCGCCACATGGGAGACATTTCCAGCGACCTGCATCGTGTGGCTGACAGCCTGGCCGCCTTTTTTGGGTCTTCAGCCAAGACCCAGGCTGAATGCACAATGGCTGTGCAGGGCACCGCAGCCGCTGTGCAGCAGGGCCTCACACAGCAGGCTGAGCAGAGCAGCTCGATCTCTGACTGCCTGCAGGATGTGAGCGCAAACTGCGCTGCAATGGTCATATGCCTGGGTGACCAAGCCCAGACCCTGGAGGCCATGCGTCACCACATGGTGGCAGGGGGTCCCTCACCATCTGGTGACAAGGGCTCCAATGTGCAGGCCAGCCTGGAGCATCATACCCGGGCAATTGGGGAGCTGCAGGCTACAGCAGCAAGCCTCACGGCGGAGGTGAAGAGCCTGGGAGTGGCTGTCCAGGCCAATATTGCTGCCATCGAGGTGGAGGGAAGGCAGATCAGGCGCCACCAGCGGGAAAGACCACCACCCGCCAGCTGCGGATGCAGGCGGAGACGAACTCTGTCCTCACCCGCATTGCCCTTGCATTGGAGGGCATGCAGCCAGCATCTGCCAGGAGTGACAGACCAGGGGATGAACCTCCTCTTGATGCCCCACCCCCCTCACCCGAGACTCCCCCCAGACAATTGAGGAGCCGTTCCCGTGGCACCAGGCCTGGCCCACAAGAGGGCAAATGACTGCTCTCTTTTTTTTTGTGCTCAGATTATGAGCTTTATTATTTTGTTTTTGTTGGACGTGCACAGAGGTATGTGCCGTCCTCCGGTAAGGGCATGATCCCTATTTTTTTTTTTCTGCACACGGTGAGGGGTGCAGAAGTGGTGCCCGGACAGGGTTTGCCCGGTGCTGCTACAGTGTGACTGGTGTGTGAGTGTGTGTATGTGTGGGTGACATTCCTGCCAGCAAGGTGTGTCACCTTGGGTCGTCGGGGAGAGGTTATCCCCACGACCGTGTGAATGTGGTATGAATGGACAGCAACATCCTTGGTGCCTTTGCGTGGCGTTGCTGCTCCCAAGTGGACTTAGGCTAAACCAATGTGAGGTGGATGTGGTGTGTGTGAGCTAGGGACCACAGTGGTGTGCATGCGTGCATTGTCCATGTGCCATGATGAATGTGTGTGTTTAACGTGCAAAGATGCGTTCCACGAGGCAACTCCTGACTGCTGTTCCCTCAGCAGACGGGGTAGCCTCGGGCAGGGGGGGACTGTGTGGTTTGGGGGTTAGGTCATCACATATGTCAATCTCCAGGCCCTTTCTCATGGCGTAGTTGTGCAGCACGCAACATGCACCGATGATCTGGCACATGAAGTTTGGGGAATACAACAGGGCCCCCCGGACTTATCCAGGCATCGGAAACGGGACTGCAGGATGCCAAATGTGCGCTCCACCACTGCATGTGTGCAGGAGATGGGGCCCAAGTGCATATGCCGAGTCACCTGGAAGGGAAAAGACAGGAGGATGTTAGTCGTGCATGTGCCCCTCGTGAGGTCTGCATCATGGGGTGGGACAGTCATGCCTGACTCCCATGTCACTCACCAACAAGCCAGCTGTCCCTGTAAATGTTCTGTTTGAATTCTGTTGGGATATTGCTTTGATGGTATATGTAGCTGTCGTGGCTGGCCCCTGGGTTTTTGGCACAGACGTGCCATATGAGGCATTGGGCATCGGCTATCACCTGTACGTTGATAGAATGCCACCTCATCCGATTGCGGTATATGTGCTCTGTGGCACGGGGGGGCTGTAGTGCCACATGTGTGCAATCAATGGCCCCGACGGTGCGTGGGAATACTACAATGCTGTAGAAATCCTGCATTGCCTTCTGCCGCAGGTGCTCATGGGTGGGTCTGATGATGTGGTGGGACATGCGTGTGAGGATTGTGGAGACAACCTGGTGCACACATCTGCTCATGGTGGATTGTGACATCCCAGCCACAACTCCACTTGTATGTTGGAAAGATCCACTGGCGAGGAAATGGAGTGTTGCCAGGACCTTGACCAGTGGCTGCACTGCATGTGAGCAGTGTGTCTGGCTGGTGATGTCATCATGCAGGGTTGTGGCTAATTCCAGGATGGCATCAGGGCTGAATCTGAAGATGCAATACACCTCCGATTCCCCCATGCCACAGACGTTCATGCGCATTCAGTATATCCTCTCCCGTGCCTGTGGACACAGTAGTAGTGCTATGACTATGGCTGCCCCTGGCATGTTGGCATACAGATGTGTTGTCCTGCAAGTGTGGTTGCTCAGCTGGTCCGTAAAGGTGCTGCTGCAGCTGCTCTCCAGCTGACCTGTGCACGTCTGTTGCTGAGTTACACCTCCTTTATGAGGAATAACTTTGGGCCGGGCGTACAACTTGCACGCACATCGCGTAGCCTGCGTCGGGCACATGTACGTTTGTGAATCGCCGTATCTCCCTCATTTGCATATTTGAATACAAAATCAATGGGAGGACCAACTACGTCCAGCGTAAATACGTTGGTCGGATGAAGCCTATATTCTGGGCGTATCTTGGTTTCTGAGTCCAGCGCATAGATACGACGGCGCATATTTGCACTTACGCGGCGTATCTGTAGATACGTCGGCGTAAGTGCTTTGTGAATCCGGGCCTATATCTGTAAAAACATTTCCCTCACTCAGGACAGGAATACGGCTTCTCCCCTGTGTGAGTTCTCTGATGTGTGTAAAGATTGGACGTCTGTGAAAAACATTTCCCACACTCAGGACAGGAATACGGCTTCTCCCCCGTGTGAGATCACTGATGTGTGTAAAGATTGGACTTCTGTGAAAAACATTTCCCGCACTCAGGACAGGAATACGGCTTCTCCCCCGTGTGAGATCTCTGATGTCTGTTAAAACTGGAATAGTCTGAAAAACATTTCCCGCACTCAGGACAGGAATACTGCTTCTCCCCCGTGTGAGATCTCTGATGTCTGTTAAAATTGGAAGAGTCTGAAAAACATTTCCCACACTCAGGACAGGAATACTGCTTCTCCACCGTGTGAGATCTCTGATGTCTGTTAAGACTGGAATTGTCTGAAAAACATTTCCCACACTCAGGACAGGAATACGGCTTCTCCCCCGTGTGAGATCTCTGATGTGTGGAAAGATAAGACTTCTTTGAAAAACATTTCCCACACTCAGGACAGGAATACGGCTTCTCCCCCGTGTGAGATCTTTTATGCACATTTAGATTGGATAGAAATCGGAAACACTTCCCGCACTCAGCACAGGAAAGACTCCTATTTGTTGGAAGGACGGCACCGTCCCGCACAGTCTGAGATTCCTCAGGATAAGAGGAATACGATGGTCCAGCACCGTCCCGCACAGCCTGAGGTTCCTCGGGATAAGAGGAATACGATGGTCCGGCACCGTCCCGCACAGTCTGAGGTTCCTCAGGATAAGAGGAATACGATGGTCCGGCACCGTCCCGCACAGTCTGAGGTTCCTCAGGATAAGAGGAATACGATGGTCCGGCACCGTCCCGCACAGTCTGAGGTTCCTCAGGATAAGAGGAATACGATGGTCCGGCACCATCCCGCACAGCCTGAGGTTCCTCAGGATAAGAGGAATACGATGGTCCGGCACCGTCCCGCACAGTCTGAGGTTTCTCAGGATAAGAGGAATACGATGGTCCGGCACCGTCCCGCACAGTCTGAGGTTCCTCGGGATAAGAGGAATATGATGGTCCATCTACACTGTGTGGTGCCGGATGGACATTTGAGGTAGTCAGGTTTTCTCCTGGACTATACTGTGTGATGTCCTCATCTTCTACTTTACAGTCTGGAGACAAAGTGAGACGATCCTCTGAGGTTTTCCTCATCTCCCGTCCATCTACTAAAATAGAAATACAAAGATTATTACTAGACATGAGCTGATTGGTTCCCCTAAACCAGGACTCCGCCCACATCAGGAGGCTTTGTCTCTGAGGATCTTACAATTTCCCCCTCAAGGTAACTACTAAATGGGTCCTCTGATCTCCTACCAGATCATTTCTTTATTCATGGACCTTATCAGAGAGTGAGGAAACAACGAGAACTGTCTTTTATAGGAGTGACAGTGATGAGGGGGTTATAGGACGAGTGTCCCCACCCCCTCTATCACTCATTACCATCTTCCCAACACAAGAAGTCCTGCACTTCCTTATTTAGTCCATGATATAGTCATGAATAACAGCGGGGTTGATCCCCACCAGAGGTCAGAGAGTGAGGATGGGGGAGAATAACCAAGATAAAGACTGGACTGATCCTGAAGACCTCCATCATTGGGTTTTCTTTCTCGTACATCACGGGACACAGAGCGGCATATTCATTACTATGTGGGTTATATGGAGTACCTTCAGGTGATGGACACTGGCAATCTCAAACAGGAAGTGCCCCTCCCTATATAACCCCCTCCCATAGGAGGAGTACCTCAGTTTTTTCGCCAGTGTCTTAGGTGTTGGTCATGGTTTAGCTTACCTCCACATCCTTGGGATTAAGGTGGGCTAACCGGTTCTGTCCAAAGGCCTCAGTGCTAAAGTGGTCAGCAACCGGACCCCAAACCATTGGGGTGTAGCCCATAATGCTTTCTGTTCAGAGAGCTGGACCCTGGGCCCAGAACTTAGAAACCTTTGGGGGCCTAATGTTTTCTGTTGCCAGGGTGCTATATGGGCCCAGGACAGTGGCTCCTTCATAGGAACCCAGGGCCTGAAGGTCTAGACGCCACCCACGGAGATGGGGGAAGATTGGACCTCTTGCTGTGCAAAAGTCCTGCGGCATGGAGCAGGTAAGTATTGGGGGAGCTTGCGGAACTTGGTTCTTAGCAGGTTCCCTACAGGGGGTGCACAGGGGGACAGGCCTGGGTATGCTCTGCATTGGCAAGGAATCACTATGTCTATGACAGAGACAGGATGATTCAATCTTTTTTCCCCAGTAATATGTGACCTCCCTGGTAAGTGTTGTTTAGCTGGGCTGCTGGCGCTAGGTGTGGGATCTCTGTAAGAGGGGAGTCTTTTTCCCATGCTAAAAGGAGGTCTGTGACCTACCTAAAGGGCTTACCTGCCTGGGTGCCTGCGCTGCTCCGTCCTCCTCCATGTGTGATGGCCCCCGCCGACGGGCGCGCGTGCCCGAGATATAAACGATTTTCGCGCCGTTTCCGTGGTGGGGGCGCGTCCCGGTGGGCGGCGAATCACAAATAAAGGAAGGGGAGGTCCTTCCATTAGCTGCCAAGAGCTCAGTGTCATCCTGAGCTAGAGGAGAGGAGGACACAGAGCGGAGCACGCCGAGGACACCCGGTGGCGAAAGGAAGAATTGCAGTTTTTCTAAGGACTGTCAAACCTACAGATAGGTTTTCTTTTCCTTTTTTCAGCAGATGGCTATTGGCAATACTTAGTGGGAGACAGAGTGGTTTCTTTTCCTCTTCAAAAAAAAAAAAAAGAAAAAGAAGAAGGGAAAGAACTGCTGATCTCCCTTCTCAGTTTGGGCGTTAGTCTCTATCGCTCCCAAACCGACAGATCCCCTTAGCTACGTCTGTGGCTGGGTGATAGCAGGTGTACCTCGGTATTGTACCATGCCTTCTGGGTCAGAGGGTACAAGGGGTGGGGATTCCCCCGCAAAATCCGAGGGCTCAGACACGGCTATGCCGCTGCTCTCCCCACAGGACATATCAGGGCACGCCTTGATGGGACCTGGGGGATCTGGTGCTGGGGCTGATCCAGGTCAGTCCAACCCCGGCTTTGTCACTGAGAGGGTGCTTGCTGTTTCTTTAGGTGAACTAGAGAAAAGAATGGAAAAAGGATAGCTAAAGCTATATCGGGTAGAAAGCGGACTAGGTCTCCGTCACCCGAGCAAGAACCCTCAGACACAGAAATCCTTTCCCTAGGGGAATTGGATAGACTTGACGCTTTGGACCAGGGTGGTTCAGAGATCGAGGATCTGGATACTGAGGGGTCTGGTTCAGCCTCCCAAGGGGAAAGTTTGTGGGTTCAGGCCTTAACGGACATGGTCCATGAGGCATTTAAGTTACCCATACCAGAACCTCAAGTATCGGCGGTTTCAGCTTTAGGCTCTTTAAGAACGCCTCAAAGCAACGCAGTTTTTCCGATCCATCCTCTACTCGAGGAGGTCATGTTTCAGGATTGGATTAAGCCAGATAGAGTCTTTTTACCACCTAAAAAATTCTCTGTTTTATATCCTATGGAGGAGAAATTCTCCAAAAGATGGGCGCCCCCGGCGGTGGACGCAGCCATCTCCTATGTGAACAAATCTTTAACTTGTCCGGTGGAAAACGTACAGGTGTTTAAGGATCCGGTTGATAAACGCTTGGAAACATTACTGAAAGCCTCCTTTACTTCAGCAGGGGCGATAGTTCAGCCCGCTGTGGCTGCTATTGGAATTACCCAAGCATTATCAGATAAGACTAAGCAAATGCTTAAACTTATCCCTGCCCAGCAGGCAGAGGAATTTTCGGATATACCGAGGGCTATACGCTTTACGGTGGATGCTATCAAGGACTCCATCCAGCAGGCATCACGTTTATCCTTATTTCTAATCCATATGAGAAGGCTCTTATGGTTGAAGAGTTGGGAGGCTGAGCCCCCATGCAAAAAGCTCCTGGTAGGGTTTCCCTTCCATGGAGGACGACTCTTCGGAGAAGATCTGGATAGATATATTCAGACTATATCAAGCGGCAAAAGCACTCTCTTGCCAGTCAAGAAGAATGCCCGAGGGCCCGCGTTTAAGCGTCGGCCCTCCCCGGGACAGGGGCCCTCTAATACCAGACAGTATCGACGGCCTCCTGCAAGATCAGGCTTTAACAATAAGCCACAAGGCCAAGCCACTGGGGGCAAGAAGCAGTGGTACCGCAAGCCTGCGAAGCCAGCCCCCAAGTCGGCCTTATGAAGGGGCGCCCCCACCCACGATGGTGGGGGGAAGGCTACGTCTCTTTGCAGAAGTTTGGGAGGCCAGCATTCCCGACTGCTGGGTACGGTCTTCCGTGGCCACGGGCTACAAACTAGAATTTTCAGAATTCCCTCCTCCTCATTACCAGGAGTCAAGAGTACCAGGCGACCCGGTGAAGGGAGCCGCGTTGATGGCGGCATTGAATCATCTGCTGTGCCAGAAGGTGATAGTAGAAGTACCAGTCCAGAAACAGGGCTTGGGGTTCTACTCCAACCTGTTTATCATCCCAAAGCCCAACGGCGATGTCAGGCCAATTTTGGACTTAAAGGGAGTAAATGCGTACCTAAAGGTCCGCTCATTCCGGATGGAAACTATTCGGTCAGCTGTCGCCGTGCTCCAGAAGGACGACTTCATGGCGTCCATAGACATAAAGGATGCTTACCTTCATGTGCCAATTTTTCAGCCACATCAGGTATTTCTACGCTTCTCGGTGGCTCAGCGTCATTTCCAATTTGTGGCGCTCCCCTTCGGGTTGGCTACGGCCCCCCGGGTATTCACGAAGGTCCTAGCCCCAATCCTAGCCAATCTAAGGACCCAAGGGGTCACGGTCCTAGCTTACCTGGACGACCTCTTGGTCGTAGACCACTCGTTTCCTGGCCTGGAACGAGCAGTCGCCCTCACGGTTCAGTACCTCGAGAGGTTCGGCTGGGTCCTAAATCGAGACAAATCAGCATTTCGGCCCACAAGGCAGCTGGAATATCTCGGCATGAGATTGGATACAGAACAACAGAAGGTGTTCCTACCTCTATTAAAGGTCAAGGCCATCAAAGAGCTAATACAAATAGTTCTGAGCAAGAGAAAGCCAACTGTTCGCCTATGTATGCGGCTACTAGGCAAGATGGTGGCCACCTTCGAGGCGGTACCGTATGCTCAGAGCCACACTCGCATCCTGCAGGCAGCCATCCTGTCAGCATGGAGCAAGAGGCCTCAGGCCTTGGAGATTCCTTTGCCACTCTCACCAAGAGTCCGGCAAAGTCTATCTTGGTGGTTAAACCCTCAGAATCTCCTGAAGGGAAAGACGTTCAGTCCTGTGACCTGGAAGATAGTAACCACAGACGCCAGCCTGATCGGCTGGGGAGCAATTTTGGATGGTTGCACTCGCCAGGGCACTTGGGCAGCGGCAGAGAAGCAGTTGCCCATCAATATCTTGGAGCTCAGAGCTGCCTGACTAGCCCTCAGGGCTTGGACGTCCAAACTGCAGGGATTCCCGGTGAGAATACAATCGGACAATGCCACGGCGGTGGCATACATAAATCACCAAGGGGGAACCAAGAGTCAAGCCGCTCAGAAAGAAGTGAGCTTGATTTTCTTGTGGGCAGAAGCCCATGTGCCCTGCATATCGGCTATATTCATTCCCGGAGTGGACAACCTACAGGGGGACTTCTTAAGTCGCCAGACTCTATTGCCGGGGGAGTGGTCTCTGCATCCACAGGTCTTTCAGACACTCTGCCAGAAGTGGGGAGTGCCAGACGTGGATATCATGGCATCGAGACTAAACAAGAAGCTAGACAGGTTCATGTCCCGCACAAGGGATCCCAGAGCCTGCGGAACCGATGCGTTAGTTTGCCCTTGGCATCAGTTCAAACTTCTTTATGCATTTCCCCCGCTCCAGTTACTACCCCGCCTGCTGCGCAGGATCAGGGTGGAGCACATACCAGTCATCCTGGTAGCTCCAGCATGGCCCAGAAGGGCATGGTATTCACTAATCCTGAAGATGGTAGTGGGAGACCCTTGGACTCTTCCTCTACGGCCAGACCTGCTATCGCAAGGTCCGATCCTCCACCCTGCCTTACGGCATCTAAATTTGACGGCCTGGAAGCTGAATCCCTGATTCTCAGGGGTAGAGGTCTGTCTCAGAAAGTAATCTCTACCCTAATCAGAGCCAGGAAACCGGTCTCTAGGGTGATTTATTACAGGGTCTGGAAGGCCTATGTAGGCTGGTGTGAGTCCAAGCGATGGCTTTCTCGCAAATTTACCATCGATAGAGTATTACGTTTTCTCCAGCTAGGAGTGGATAAAGGACTGGCATTAAGCACAATCAAAGGACAGATTTCAGCTTTGTCAGTGTGGTTTCAGCGGCCGCTGGCCACCCACTCGCTAGTTAAGACCTTCCTTCAAGGGGTCTTACGTATTAATCCTCCAGTTAAATCCCCGCTTTGTCCGTGGGATTTAAATCTTGTTCTGTCAAGTTTACAGAAACAACCTTTTGAGCCGTTGGCTGAAATTCCTTTGGTTTTACTAACAAGGAAGTTAGTATTTTTGGTCGCCATAGTTTCCGCCAGAAGAGTATCGGAACTGGCAGCCTTATCCTGTAAGGAACCATATCTTATTTTACATAAGGACAAGGTCGTTCTCCGCCCTCATCCTTCCTTCCTACCGAAGGTTATATCCAGTTTTCATCTAAACCAGGATTTGGTATTACCATCCTTCTTCCCTAAACCTACTTCCAGAAAGGAAGGGTTGCTGCATACCTTGGATATTGTCAGGGCCATGAAGGCCTATCTTAAAGCTACAGAGAAGATCCGGAAAACAGATGTGTTGTTCATTTTACCGGATGGGCCCAAGAAGGGGCAGGCAGCTGCAAAATCCACCATCTCGAGATGGATTAAACAGTTAATCTCTCAGGCCTACGGCTTGAAAGGGTTGCCTCCTCCGTTATCATTAAAGGCTCATTCTACTAGGGCCATGGGCGCCTCCTGGGCAGCACACCACCAGATCTCTATGGCTCAAGTTTGCAAGGCGGCAACCTGGTCTTCTGTCCACACGTTTACAAAATTCTACCAGTTGGACGTAAGAAGGAATACTGATACAGCCTTTGGGCAGGCAGTGCTGCAGGCTGCAGTTTGAGACCCTCGGATTCCGGGGGCTCCCTTTTGAGTTAAATTTAAAATTTAAAATTATTTTTTCTCAACTAAGTTGGATTTATTATGATTTAAGTATATCTCTAAATTAAATCCTTTTGTCTTGGGAAGATGTTCTCCCTCCCCTCATTGTAAGCATTGCTTTGGGACATCCCACATAGTAATGAATATGCCGCTCTGTGTCCCGTGATGTACGAGAAAGAAAAAGGGATTTTTAATACAGCTTACCTGTAAAATCCTTTTCTTGGAGTACATCACGGGACACAGAGCTCCCACCCCTCTTATGGGGACCATTTTGGGAGGCATACTGCTTGCTACAAAACTGAGGTATTCCTCCTATGGGAGGGGGTTATATAGGGAGGGGCACTTCCTGTTTGAGATTGCCAGTCTCCATCACCTGAAGGTACTCCATATAACCCACATAGTAATGAATATGCCGCTCTGTGTCCCGTGATGTACTCCAAGAAAAGGATTTTACAGGTAAGCTGTATTAAAAATCCCTTTATTGACTCCTCTCTCATTATCACTTTCTGTTTAAAGTTCCAAAGCTTGAGGATGTTATCACATTATTATCACCATGTAAAAGTCTGTCCTCCAATCACATCATCAGATATAAAATCAAACCACTATGAAATAAGTAAATAGGAAACTGCTCATATAATACCCAGATATGAGGTATAACAGAACTGCTCTGATATTAGTTAATGAACAAAAACAGAACAAAAGAGAGGGACTCACCTGAAGTTCTGCTTTCCTTGGAGCTCCGCCTGTCTCTTAAAGCCCCAGCCCCCTGACTCTATCGGCAAGCTGTATTGGCTGAGAGAAGCAGGCTCCTATCAATCCTTTCCCTTTCCTATGCAGTTCCACACATTGCACTCATTCACATTATCTCTTTGGTGCCCTCTGCTGGCCTTTTCTAAATCAGCCAACACAATTCCATCCGCAGCCTATAATAATATTACATTTACCACTTGCCGACCAGTTGCGGTCAGTGGCTCAGCTCGTTCCACGAATTGCCATACTGGTATGTTGGCTCCATTAAGAACCATACCAGGCGCTGGCGCGTGCCCGCTGCACTGCAGGGGACCCGATGTGCGTGGCAGGCAGCCGCGAGGACCGCCGTCCATCCGCGATCGCGGGCACAAGAGCAAGAACAGGATCTGTGTGTGTAAACAGATCCCGTTCTGACAGGAGAGGAGAGACAGATCTGCTGTTCCTGGCAATCAGGGGCTGAAGGGGTTAAAGTTCAAACATTTCTTTTTCTTCTTAATACTCCATGTTGGTAATATATTCGGGTCATATGTGCAATGGCATTACAGCCGATAGACTTTACAGTTTATTTCTTTTTATTAGATTTTACATTTTCACTTCTGTTTGTCAAAAAGCAATATTTTTGTTTTATTTCTAAAGACGTTCCATATCACAAGGGCTAAATGTGTGTCTGTAGTGCGTGTTCAATCCTTCATACCAGAAATAAGAAGATCTGATTGGATTTTTACTCCAGAAGTATATCATGGGTTTGGCAATTCTAGAGAAAGGTGTAAATAATGATTGTGAACGGAGCGAGGGAGCGGCGAGGAGACAGGACACTGTGCATGTCTACCGATGTGTGTGACAGATATTTCTATGGAATAAAGTCAGAGATCTTATAGATCTATACTATGTGGAGAGTTCTTCTTGTCTTGGGTCTGAGACCATACAGACCTATCCCTCCACCCGGCACTGCCAGCAAAACATCACAACTAGTAACCCCGGGAGAATTCCTCTGTCAGAGATCTCGCTAGATCCGGGGATGGGGCAGAAGACCTAAGACACATACCCCAGATGACTAAGACAAGCAACACCTATGGGGGGAAAAATGAACATTTTACCAGCAGCTGAACCCCAGAATGTCCATAAATCCATCCTAGATACATGAATTGTGTCTACAGCACAGAGAAGGAAGATTATCCCAGAGAAATACAGGAATACGGGGGAACACAGCTCAGGAAAGTGACCAGGGGATTACAGGCTGATATCACCCAGTCCCCGCCCTACTCTGGACCAATCAGTGAGCAGTATGGGTGGAGGAATGGATTTAGTGTTAGTGACCCACCTGTGCTGATCTCTGTAGGAGTGTCCTCCTCTATAAATGTCCCCGTTATTCCATCCTCCTCCATAGACTGCTGATCATCCCTCACATACGTCTCTTCTTCTTCTGATTTCACCTCAAATTCTATATCGATTGGATCTCCACTCTAAACCAAGAAAATGAGAGAGAATATCATCTGTAAGATATAATCTTTATTATTGTGACATCACATCTATAAAATCCACACATCCCCCCACAAGTCCATGTCTAGATGTTCCGTCCCACCAACCTTTAAATAAGGAGGGATGGTGTGACCTTCCTGTGTGGAATCCCGGGAATACAGAGGACGGGGACATCTCTCTGGGGGTTCTCTGTAGCTGGATGACTCCACCATGGTGTCCTGGTACAGATCTTTGTGTCCTTTTGGAAACTCTGACTCCTCCATCACCCCATCCTCATCATCCTCCTCTTTTATCTCTTCTTTAATATTGACCAGTGTGGAATCCTGAGGACGGGGACATCTCTCTGGGGGGTTCCCATTACTGGATCCATCTGTAGGAAACACACACACTGACTGAATACATTGTTTCTATGTGTTTATCAGATGATGGGGGATCTAGGTGGAGCCTCCGTACTGCTCTCTCCTTTACAATAAAGTCTCCTCTTACCCGGTGATGTGATGGGCGGCTGATTCTCCATCATGACGTCCTTGTAGAGATCCTTGTTTCCTTCTAAATACTCCCCCTCCTCCATGGAGAAATAGACAGTGACATCCTGACACCTTATAGGAACCTGACACACACAATGATACAGTCACCATCCAGACACACCCCTTGTCTGTTACTGGATAATGTCCCAGAATCCTCCTCACCTCTCCTGTCAGCAGCTCCATCATCTTCTTGGTGACTTCTAGAATCTTCTCCATGTTGTGTCTCTCGGGTTTTAGGGAGTCACATGGAGGCACTGTGATGGTCATGTGATCACCTGACTTCACAAGAGGAAATCTCTGTATTGGAGAACCAATAGGAATATCATGTTAGAATCCCAGAATCCTCCTCACCTCTCCGGTCAGGTCTGTATTATTAATAGAAATAAGAGTGAGGTCATGTGACCTCCCAGAATCCTCCTCACCTCTCCGGTCAGGTCTGTGTATTATTAATAGAGATAAGAGTGATGTCATGTGACCTCCCAGAATCCTCCTCACCTCTCCGGTCAGGTCTGTATTATTAATAGAGATAAGAGTGATGTCATGTGACCTCCCAGAATCCTCTTCACCTCTCCGGTCTGTGTATTATTAATAGAGATAAGAGTGATGTCATGTGACCTCCCAGAATCCTCCTCACCTCTCCAGTCAGGTCTGTGTATTATTATTAGAGATAAGAGTGATGTCATGCGACCTCCCAGAATCCTCCTCACCTCTCCGGTCAGGTCTGTATTATTAATAGAGATAAGAGTGATGTCATGTGACCTCCCAGAATCCTCCTCACCTCTCCGGTCTGTATTATTAATAGAGATAAGAGTGATGTCATGTGACCTCCCAGAATCCTCCTCACCTCTCCGGTCTGTATTATTAATAGAGATAAGAGTGATGTCATGTGACCTCCCAGAATCCTCCTCACCTCTCCGGTCAGGTCTGTGTATTATTAATAGAGATAAGAGTGATGTCATGTGACCTCCCAGAATCCTCCTCACCTCTCCAGTCAGGTCTGTGTATTATTAATAGAGATAAGAGTGATGTCATGTGATCTCCCAGAATCCTCCTCACCTCTCCGGTCAGGTCTGTGTTTTATTAATAGAGATAAGTGTGATGTCATGTGACCTCCCAGAATCCCCCTCACCTCTCCGGTCAGGTCTGTATTATTAATTGAGATAAGAGTGATGTCATGTGATCTCCCAGAATCCTCCTCACCTCTCCGGTCAGGTCTGTGTTTTATTAAGAGAGATAAGAGTGATGTCATGTGACCTCCCAGAATCCTCCTCACCTCTCCGGTCAGGTCTGTGTATTATTATTAATAGAGATAAGAGTGATGTCATGTGACCTCCCAGAATCCTCCTCACCTCTCCAGTCAGGTCTGTGTATTATTAATAGAGATAAGAGTGATGTCATGTGACCTCCCAGAATCCTCCTCACCTCTCCGGTCAGGTTTGTGTTTTATTAATAGAGATAAGAGTGATGTCATGTGACCTCCCAGAATCCTCCTCACCTCTCCGGTCAGGTCTGTATTATTAATAGAGATAAGAGTGATGTCATGTGACCTCCCAGAATCCTCCTCACCTCTCCGGTCAGGTCTGTATTATTAATAGAGATAAGAGTGATGTCATGTGACCTCCCAGAATCCTCCTCACCTCTCCGGTCAGGTCTGTGTATTATTAATAGAGATAAGAGTGATGTCATGTGACCTCCCAGAATCCTCCTCACCTCTCCGGTCAGGTCTGTATTATTAATAGAGATAAGAGTGATGTCATGTGACCTCCCAGAATCCTCCTCACCTCTCCGGTCAGGTCTGTATTATTAATAGAGATAAGAGTGATGTCATGTGACCTCCCAGAATCCTCCTCACCTCTCCGGTCAGGTCTGTGTATTATTAATAGAGATAAGAGTGATGTCATGTGACCTCCCAGAATCCTCCTCACCTCTCCGGTCAGGTCTGTATTATTAATAGAGATAAGAGTGATGTCATGTGACCTCCCAGAATCCTCCTCACCTCTCCGGTCAGGTCTGTGTATTATTAATAGATATAAGAGTGATGTCATGTGACCTCCCAGAATCCTCCTCACCTCTCCAGTCAGGTCTGTATTATTAAGAGAGATAAGAGTGATGTCATGTGACCTCCCAGAATCCTCCTCACCTCTCTGGTCAGGTCTGTGTATTATTAATAGAGATAAGAGTGATGTCATGTGACCTCCCAGAATCCTCCTCACCTCTCCGGTCAGGTCTGTATTATTAATAGAGATAAGAGTGATGTCATGTGACCTCCCAGAATCCTCCTCACCTCTCCGGTCAGGTCTGTGTATTATTAATAGAGATAAGAGTGATGTCATGTGACCTCCCAGAATCCTCCTCACCTCTCCGGTCAGGTCTGTGTATTATTAATAGAGATAAGAGTGATGTCATGTGACCTCCCAGAATCCTCCTCACCTCTCCGGTCAGGTCTGTGTATTATTAATAGAGATAAGAGTGATGTCATGTGACCTCCCA
Organism: Rana temporaria; assembly: GCF_905171775.1. Taxonomy (NCBI): domain Eukaryota; kingdom Metazoa; phylum Chordata; class Amphibia; order Anura; family Ranidae; genus Rana; species Rana temporaria. Next base: position 831,508 of record NW_024404450.1, read on the forward strand.
GAATCCTCCTCACCTCTCCGGTCAGGTCTGTATTATTAATAGAGATAAGAGTGATGTCATGTGACCTCCCAGAATCCTCCTCACCTCTCCGGTCAGGTCTGTATTATTAATAGAGATAAGAGTGATGTCATGTGACCTCCCAGAATCCTCCTCACCTCCCCGGTCAGGTCTGTATTATTAATAGAGATAAGAGTGATGTCATGTGATCTCCCAGAATCCTCCTCACCTCTCCAGTCAGGTCTGTATTATTAAGAGAGATAAGAGTGATGTCATGTGACCTCCCAGAATCCTCCTCACCTCTCTGGTCAGGTCTGTGTATTATTAATAGAGATAAGAGTGATGTCATGTGACCTCCCAGAATCCTCCTCACCTCTCCGGTCAGGTCTGTATTATTAATAGAGATAAGAGTGATGTCATGTGACCTCCCAGAATCCTCCTCACCTCTCCGGTCAGGTCTGTGTATTATTAATAGAGATAAGAGTGATGTCATGTGACCTCCCAGAATCCTCCTCACCTCTCTGGTCTGTATTATTAATAGAGATAAGAGTGATGTCATGTGACCTCCCAGAATCCTCCTCACCTCTCCGGTCAGGTCTGTGTATTATTAACAGAGATAAGAGTGATGTCATGTGACCTCCCAGAATCCTCCTCACCTCTCCAGTCAGGTCTGTGTATTATTAAGAGAGATAAGAGTGATGTCATGTGACCTCCCAGAATCCTCCTCACCTCTTCGGTCAGGTCTGTGTATTATTAATAGAGATAAGAGTGATGTCATGTGACCTCCCAGAATCCTCCTCACCTCCCCGGTCAGGTCTGTATTATTAATAGAGATAAGAGTGATGTCATGTGATCTCCCAGAATCCTCCTCACCTCTCCGGTCAGGTCTGTATTATTAATTGAGATAAGAGTGATGTCATGTGATCTCCCAGAATCCTCCTCACCTCTCTGGTCAGGTCTGTGTATTATTAATAGAGATAAGAGTGATGTCATGTGACCTCCCAGAATCCTCCTCACCTCTCCGGTCAGGTCTGTATTAATAATAGAGATAAGAGCGATGTCATGTGACCTCCTCCCAGAATCCTCCTCACCTCTCCGGTCAGGTCTGTATTATTAATAGAGATAAGAGTGATGTCATGTGGCCTCCTCCCAGAATCCTTTTCATCTCTCCGGTCAGGTCTGTATTATCAATAAAGATAATAGTGATGTCATGTGACCTCCCAGAATCCTCCTCACCTCTCCGGTCAGGTCTGTGTTTTATTAATAGAGATAAGAGTGATGTCATGTGACCTCCCAGAATCCTCCTCACCTCTCCGGTCAGGTCTGTATTATTAATAGAGATAAGAGTGATGTCATGTGACCTCCCAGAATCCTCCTCACCTCTCCGGTCTGTATTATTAATAGAGATAAGAGTGATGTCATGTGACCTCCCAGAATCCTCCTCACCTCTCCGGTCAGGTCTGTATTATTAATAGAGATAAGAGTGATGTCATGTGACCTCCCAGAACCCTCCTCACCTCTCCGGTCAGCAGGTAGATGATCTCCAGGGTGAGGTTTAGTATCTTCTCAGTCATGTGACTCCGGTCCTCCTCCATCCTCATTGGTGGCGTCATTTGATCTATACAGGTCTCCTTGTAGACGGATATCTTTGGGAAATGAAAGTAAGAATTATTTGGATGGTATTGGTGACACAATAACAGGATGTGTGTGGGGGGGTGGGTAATTGAAGAACTACTACCCCCATGGGAACACATTTAGTCTGGCCTATTTAGTGCTTTCTACATTTTCGTGGGCCTTGTGCCGTATCAGAATTCCCCTTTTCTCTGTTGGGCTTGGTTGGTTTCTAAACTGGATTTGATTAGTATTATCAGTTGTCAGCGGAGCGCTGAAGCACCTCCTACATGGGGAGGGTGGATGCAATCCAATGACGTCATTGCACCTGGAAGGATGGTTTCAGCAGGGACTACGCTGTGCTGCCCGACAGAATACTGGGGGCCGGCCCATGGTTGAGTCTGAGCCATCTGGAAGGGTGCTCCTGGTGAGGATGGGTGCTGTGCTTGGTCTTGGTCTTTTTGCCGAGTTCTAGTCTGGCCTTCTGGCTGGCTGGTGTAAGTGCTATCTCTGTCAGCGATCCGGTTGGAGGAGCCGGTAATGCCCTGGGGTACGACGGGGTAGGACCGTGCAAATCCGCCGGGTTGGCTGGCAGGGGTGGAGGGCTGCACTGGCCGGTCAGGGGGTCGGATATGGAACGAAAAGCCTATGGTGCATGTGCCCCTGGAGTGGCAGTCCAGGGGTATCTGAAGATCACTGTGTGTGAGGGACACATTGATTTAAGATACCACGGTCACTGCACCAGATACACGCTTTTTTAGCACCTGCATCCTGGGCCGGGCCTTTTGGCTAGGACCGGAGGAATTTTTTATTCCTGGTCGGAGGACCTGGTCATTGTACACCACAATGGCCACTTCTTTCACTCTCCTCTCCACTATCCCTTCCCCCACTTTATTTTATTTAAGCCTGTGTTTGTCACTTTTTTGTCTTTTTTTGTTGTGCACGTTTTGTCACTGTGTGATTAGTAGGGTGCGGGTCCTCGGGCCAGCCCTGAACGTCTTGGGAGTGGGTGGACATGGCCTTCTGGCTTAGTTCACTTGCTCTCATGGGGTCTCCCTTCGGGGGAGCCCCACCTAGTACTGGGAGGGTTCTGTTTCGGCAGTCCCTCCGAGGAAGTTGGGTCCGTGTCGGCTTCGGTTGCTCGGACCACAGTACCTCAGTCCCCGTCTGGAGCCTAACGCCCCGGGGGATCAGGGTTTGGGTCCCTCTTCACAGGAGGACCACTTGACGTTGCACCCGTCTGCACGTTTTTGTGAACACTCTTTATGTGTGTGCACATTTTTTCTGCACCGGGTGGAGTTTTTGGGTGTGTTCACACGCCATAGGCTTTTCAAAAAAAAAAATTAATTGGATGGTATTGGTGACACAATAACAGGATGTGTGTGTGGTGGGGGGAGGGGGGGGGGTAATTGAAGAACTACTACCCCCATGGGAACACATTAGTCTGGCCTATTTAGTTCTTTCTACATTTTCGTGGGCCTTGTGCCGTATCAGAATTTCCCTTTTCTCTGTTGGGTTGGTTTCTGAACTGGATTTGATTAGTATTAGATCTTCAGACAAGGAATGATAAATACGATCCTTCCTGTGACTTGTTTGCTCTGAGGCAGTGCTGTGAGGTCAATGGAGGGTCATCATGGTGTCCAGGAAGGGGAACTTGGTGAATTTTGGTCGGAGTTGCCGGCTAATCGACATAATTGCCAGAACTCCGGCGTAAGGCTCCAATCTCCGGCACTCTGCTGACTGACAGGAGTGATGTCACTCTCTGCAGTAAGAGAAGGGATTGGATTGGATAGCAGGAGGATGCTGCTGGTCAGTAGAGAGCTGAGGTGGAGGAGTCGGTTATCTTCCCTCCAATTGGTAGAAGAAGGGCAGTGGGGGTGAGGGGTTTGTTCTCTTAGTTGCCATGTATACTGTAGTATCCAGGACACTGTGCAGGGTGGTGGTGGGTTCCTGGGGCTCTGAATTCCAGCACCAGGCACTGCCAGACCCTGTGTCATGGGAAGGTATTGGACTGTCTCCCTGTATGCAAAGCACTGACCACCCGTCTGCACAAACAGACCTCTTTTAGGTATGAGTGCCCACCAAGGGGTGAAGGACTGCCTTTCTTCATTGCACTTGGTATCTTGAAAAAAATGTTTTGACCAGTGAGATGGTAAGAAGGTGAAGGTCGCCTCCATTTCCTGGCAGGAGTTCTGTAAGGAGGTTCTGAAAAGTAAGTGCAGGTGGTAGGACCATCATAGACCAAGAGCTCCCCTTCCTACCTTAGAGTCCCCCTGATCCCTACAACTGCCTCTTCCCTCAGAGCCCTGCTTCCCACCAACCCTATCAAGCTCCACTGCCTCCTCAGGGGCCCCAAAGTCCTCTAGCCTCACTACCCCCGGAGATGTTCCTCAGCTCCTCTACTTCCTCAGAAAACTCAGGATTTTCCTCCCTCTGGCACCAATGATGGATCATATTCTTCATGGTAGGCTGGGGAATGTTTTCTTCCTCCTGACCAGCAATGTAAGGGGCTTTATGCTCCATACTCCAGAGCCCTGAACTCCATCATTGTGTTGGTTGCATAGTGTAACGATTGCCCATTGGCTGCCTGTGTAGTGTAATAATTGCCCTTTGTAGGCCATGTATGGTCAGGATGGTCATTGTCTTGTCTCTTTATTGTCAGTGCTGTTTGTTTAGAGGAACACATTACTAGAATTTATCTCCAGAATGAAGAGAATGCTCCGACCCTGTAAGTGGGGAAATGTTCTGCCCCTGAAGGGGTTAATCTAGATTCTAGAATCTAGATGCAATACGTGAGGAGATCTCCACTGTGCATACATCTTCCCCACTCAACATACCCTTTCTAACAGTCAACACTCTCCCCATTTCAACTGGCTACTACTAAAGAGGTTGCAAAACTTCTCAGATGCCCTGTTCCCTCGCAACTACTACGGTCACCCTCTTATTCGATCCTCCCTCACTCACAACTTTATTCTCTCCCTCTCTAGTGGCACCTTCCCCTCCCCTCTAAAGCATGCGCAGATCACTGCCATACTTAAAAAGCCCTCACTGGACCCCACCAACCCCAACGACTTAAGAGCCATCTCACTGCTCCCGTTCACCTTCTAGAAAACTTGGTCTACAAGCGTCTTGGCTCCTACCTCATTGAAAATAACTTTCTTGGCCCCTTACAGTCTGGCTTTTGCTTTGTTACTGCTGACCATGGTCTCCGTCTCAATAAAACTCCATTCCCTTGGCCTCGAGGACTCTGCTCTATCCTCATTCTCCTCTTACCTATCACAGCGCTCTTTCAGTGTTACCTACAACTCTGTCTCCTCCTCTCCACTTTCTCTAGGGGTCCCCAAGGCTCTGTACTTGGACCCCTTCTCTTCTCAATCTACCCCTCCTCCCTTGGTCACGTGATAACCTCCCATGACTTCCAATACCATCTCTACACCGATGACATCCAAATCTATCTGTCTACTCCTCCCCTCACTCCTTCAGTCTCCTCTCCCATTTCTAACTTACTGACATATCAGTCTGGATGACGTTCCACTTCCTTAAAGTAAACCTCTCTAAAACCGAGCTGATAATATTACCCCCCCCCCCCCTGTGACTTTTCTATCACGGTCACTAATACAACCATCAATCCCATCTCTTATGCCAGGGTACCTGGTGTAATCCTAGACTCTGACCTGTCCTATCAGCCCCAAAGCCAATCCTTGTCACAAGTTTGTAGACTTCATCTCCGTAAACATCTCTAAAATTCATCCCTTTTACCGAATGAAACCACCAAGATCCTCATTCTCTCCCTCGTTATCTCTCGTCTTGTCTATTGTAACTCCCTCCTCATTGGCCAACCTCTCCATAGGCTCCTCCCTCCATCATGAATGCTGCTGCCAAACTCTACCTTACCAACCACTCAGTGTCTGCCACCCCTCTCCACCAATCCCTCCACTGGCTTCCCATCGCCCAGCAAATTAAATTCAAAATACAACATACAAAGCCATTCATAACTCCGCCCCGAGCTACATCACCAATCTTGTCTCCAAATATCACCCAAACCGTCCTCTCAAGATCTCCTGCTCTCTACCTCCCTTGTCTTCACCAAAGCCTCTCCCATCCTATGGATCTCCCTACCCCAATCTGTCCAGCTATCTCCTACTCTGGCTGCCTTCAGGTGAGCCCTAAAAACTCATCTCTTCAGGGAAGCCGATCACGCCTCCAACTAATCTTTTACCATTTCCATCAACTCATCCCCCACAGTTACGACCTTTTGTACCACCTGCCCCACCCTAGTAGATTGTAAGCTCTTCTGAACAGAGCTCTCTTAACCCTCTTTTATTGTATTCTAACTGTATTGTCTCCCTTTCATATTGGTTCTATATAAATCCTGTATAATCTAGGTTTCCACACTATATATGTGTGTATCATCATCTGCTGGAGATAAAAGACATCACAGTGACTATGGAGGAAGAGGACGGACATGACGGGGTTACTGGGTGTAAATAGAAAATAAGATCTTATTACCTCCTCTGCTGCCTCTTCCAGCAACGTCTCCTCACTACTTCTTCCCGACTCACCTCTCACCCGGAACTTCCTGTCTGTACCTGACATCACTTCCTGTCTTCCATAGAGACTTCCTGTCTGCCATCTTGTGGAGATCAGAGAAACTGCAGAAACATCTCGTAGTGTGAACACGTCCTTGTGCTGTGTGTGTATGTACTGTATATCCTTATAGATGGGTCATCTCCACTCCCACCAAGGGGGCTATATACTATTAGCCGGATTCAAAAAGACTTACGCCGACGTATCTACCGATACGCCGCGTAAGTCCACGGATGTGCCGTCGTATCTATGCGCCTTATCAGGGTTTTTTTCAGGGGAAACTGAGTTCCACCACCTCTGGCTCAGACCCTTTAGTGCCTGCTCACCACAAGTCTGGTTTCTGTGTTTACAAGTGTAGCACTGGTATTTTTGTCATGTAATGCTAAAGATTGCATACCACTAGAGGGAGCCAAATGCCAATGTGAGAGAGATATATTAACTTACACAGGCAGAGCTGAAAATGTTTATTGACTGTGAAGATACTCACTTACCCATAATGCTCACTCACTTACCCATGAACACTAAATGGCTGAACTGCATGCTGGGTGGGTAATAAAAGGCAGAGTGCAGCCATTTTTCTGTCTCTTCTGGATGCATGGTCTGCCTGCAAGGATCTGTGAAGGAGTGTTCAGAAGAGGGCCTACATCGTGCAGAGCAGAACAACATCCATTGACTCTGCCTTACCACAGTGTGCTGGAGAGGTAGTGTGATCGGGTCTGAGGACCCAGGACCCTTGAAGGAGCAAAGTGGATGTCCGGTTTGCTTGCGGAGCGGAGCAGTGTGACAGTGCTGACTGGCAGCAGGACTGAGACAGCCGGAGCGGAGGTTCACAACTTTTCAGACCTGGAGTGGTGAGAGGGCTGTCGCCCAGAAGTTATTTAACACCCGTAACACACTTAGACTCATTTCACAGTGTTGCTGGGACCTGTAGTCCTACGGGGAGGTCTCATTCAAATAGACTGAGTTCAATCAGGTTTAAAAGCCTATGCTTCATTGAGGGCTGACTGATGATTAAGTTATACCTACACCAAAGGCATCTACAAGTGTGCTGTATAGCAGGAATTGTTATCACTCTTCAGTTATGTTACTTCATTACTTGTTAAACCATTGGATTACAAACACTGCAGTATAATCGCTAGCCGAAGACAAAGAAGACCAGAGACTACACTTCTCATTGGGAGGGTTTGTGCTGTGGATACAGTAAGACAAAAGGCTGCCTTATACCTCAGGGGAAGCTCTTGAGAAACTGTATTGTGCTGTGTTGATATCCTTGCATTGGTATGTTTGGTGCGGCCGTACTGGAAGTGGGAAGGTGACCAGTGTCAAGGCATTGTCACTCTGAGCACTAGTCCCACTTGGAGACGCGCCGCAGTAGAGGCTCAAGGGACCTTTAAGTGTTAATAATTTGTGTACACTCATTGCACTATTATAGTAAGTTGTATGTTGATGCAGTTATTATAACTACTGTCTTTATACTAGTTCCAGTAAACTTACATTTTGGTTGATCACAATTGGTGTGAGGCTTGTTCATTATTCTAACAGGTGGAACAACGGATGCCCAGATAGCGATAAAGGTACACTATATACACACTGTTATGTGGGGTTGTTCCGTTTAGTGAAGGTTTCACATCCACACTGTTACACAGCTGTGTCAAGCGGGTTGAGACAAATTATTTGGGGTAGAAAAGCAGAGTACAGGCCCAATCAATTACCAGCAGCTCCTTCGGGGGTAAGTGCTACAAGTGGGGGCTCGTCCGGGATCCTGTTACTCTGAAATTAAGCCCACCCTCTTGGCACCAGTATGGACCCCGTCACAGTGGAGCGGTGGTGTGAAGCAGAAGGCGCTCGCTCAGAAGCGAGCGTGGCAATCGCACTCCCAGGAGAAGCTTGGGAGGAAGAACAGGTCAGCCAGATTGTAAAGGCATTGTCCCCAGATAGAAAGGCCTGGGTGATTGCCATCAGACCAGATTGTGGGACCTCTCACACTTATGCCCTGTTGGAATGGAGAAAGGGAATTCCGGAGAACTTTAGAGGCTCGAGTGTGCAGCTAGCTGGCAAAACCAAGTTTTACCTGACGCACCCAGAGGGGCTCGGAGGGAGCTCTGCCAACTCTAGACATGTTAAGCCAACAATGCTGGGAGTTAGTTTTGGGTCAACTCCAACCAAAATCAGTACAAGGCCCCCTTTGGAGAAGGAAGAGGCCGTGGTTGACACGCACAGGAGAGGTTCCCAGTCGGAACGACAACTAGCTGACCTAAAACGGCAGTACCGCAATATACAAGAAAGGTTCAAGGAGACCTCCGGCATGATCGCAGGACACATTGAAGAGTTAAGTGTCCCGTGCAAGGACTCGAGCGGTGGTAAGCAAAGGCAAAGACCTGCTTCAGTCATCCAGAGACGCACTCATAGCCACTTGCCAGAGGTGACGATCCGGAAAGATTTCAAGATTGAAGGTCAGATAGGAGAGAAGGAACAGAAAGGCAACCTGTCCTATACAAATCTTCTGCATCAGATTGAACTGGGACTCCAAAGAGGATATCTTGAATCCGAAATTGTAGAGGCTGTAGTCAACGCCATTAGCCCAGGTCTGAGTATCAGAGGCATGCTGGAAATGAAAAATGGACTGACTTTAGCACAACTCAGGAGAATACTAAAGAGCTACTACAAAGAGGAAGATGCGGCTGAGCTATATCATCAACTGATAAATATGGCACAGAGCAGTCAGGAGACTCCCCAGAATTTCTTATTCAGGGCCATTGAATTGAAAGACCGCCTGTTGTCTGTCTCGAAAGGAGAAGATTCAGATGAACACTTTGGGGCTGAACTGATCCAAAAGAAATTCCTGAGGTCTGTGGCTACAGGACTGAGAAGTGACTATATCAAGTTCCAGTTAAGGCAGTACTTGGACGATCCTTTCACTACAGATGAGGTGCTCATTGAAGAGACTAATGAAGCAGCCAAGATGGAGATGGAAAGGGAGAAGAAACAAAGGAAAATTCAGTCCAGCACCACAGTAAGAACCAAAGGGCATCAATCTGAAATTCTACAGGGCTCCCAGGAACCCAGTGTCCTGACGGTGAACACTGATCAAATGCCCTGGTCCTTACCTGTACAACATCTGCCCCAGTCTGAATTAGGAAAACTGTTTCAAATGCAGAAAGAGATGTTGGAAATGATGGCCCTATTGACTGCTAAGCTGGTTGGACCACAGAGGGAGGAAGTCCCGGCACCTAAGACCCCGATGGATCCTACAGCCGCTCAGACCGAGAAACCGGCGAAGCCAAAGACCTGTTTCAACTGCGGGGGAGTTGGACACTACCGTCAAGTATGCCCAAGCCCAGCAAATCCTGAAACAAAACGTCAAAAGCCGGCGGAAAACTTCAGAGGGCCCCAGTGAAGGAGCCAGCTGGGCGCCCTGTTACAACCGCCAGCTCCAAACAACCTCATACATACCAGGTCCCTGGGGACACACTTAGGCCGAATCCGGTCAAGAGCCCACAGAAGCGAGGCGTAAAAGTGCAAACTACCAAACAGGCTAAACCTGCCACTCCCCATGGATTCCCTCCTGAGCTAGTGGGACCTTCTCCAATTGTCCCCATCCAAGTGGAAGGGATTTATACTAAAGCCCTGTTGGATACTGGAGCCCAAGTGACTTTACTTTACAGTGACTTTTATGAAAAACATCTCAGACACTTGCCACTGCAGAAGCTGGAGGAATTGGAAATATGGGGCCTAGGGACCCAGAATTTCCCTTATGACGGCTACCTACCCATTAAGCTCACCTTCGACCCGAGTGTGGCAGGAAAGGCCGAAACCTTCGATACCCTGGCAGTGGTGTGTCCCCGCCCCCCAGGGGCTGATAGAAGTTCTCTCATCATTGGGACAAATACCGACCTGGTCCGAAGACTTTTGACACCGCTTGTCCAAGTACAGAGCACTCCAGCCACGAAGGTACACCCAATGCTAGCACAAGTGTACCAGAATCTATTGCATGAGCAGAAAGCCCCGGCGGAAGGAGTGGGAAAAATCTGGCGCCTAGACAGAAGTGAGAAGATTGTCCAACCAGGTGAAGTAGTCTGTTTGAAAGCTTCTATCAAACTGACTTGGAGACAACCTGGCCCTTTCATCGTCCTTGAGACGGACAGAGAGAAGGAAGATAAAGAGTTGGAAATAATCCCAGAATTGTTATCGACCAAGGCGCTGAAGCGGAGCGGAGGGAAGGTCTCAGTCAGTGTCCGGAACACCACAACCTCACCTGTGAAGATGCCAGCTAGAGTGTTGCTGGGGCAGGTGAATCAAGCAACCCCAGTCTTATCGTATGGTATCGTGGGTGGACAAGAGGGAGAGATTCCTATGGAAGAGTTCTACCCGAAAAACACCCCCCTAACACCTGATTGGATGGAGAGAGCAAAAACTCAGCTCCTGAGATGGAGAACTGCGTTTTCAAAAAGTGAGTTTGATGTGGGGCTTGCAAAAAGTGCTGAACACAAGATTAGATTGGAGGAAGATAAACCCTTCAGAGAGAGGGTCAGGCGGATTCCATTGGGAGACTTGGAAGATCTGCGGGAACAGCTGGCTGAGTTGAAGAAGACAGGAATCATCCGAGAGTCTCGGAGTCCGTATGCTTCCCCAATAGTGGTAGTGAGGAAGAAGAATGGGTCTTTACGACTGTGCATTGACTATAGGACACTGAACCGAAGGACCATTCCCGACCAATACACCACACCCCGAATAGAAGATGCTTTACAGAGCCTGTCGGGGGCAAAGTGGTTCAGTGTGCTGGATTTAAAAAGTGGGTACTACCAGATCCCCATGCACCCCGAAGATAGGGAGAAGACCGCTTTCATTACTCCTGTAGGATTCTTTGAATTCAATCGCATGCCACAAGGTCTGTCTGGAGCCCCAGCCACTTTCCAGAGGTTGATGGAGAAGACTGTAGGTGACATGAACCTGATTGAAGTGCTGGTATATTTGGATGACGTCATAGTGTTTGGCAGAACATTGGAGGAGCACGAAGAGCGCCTGGAGAAAGTCTTGAGGAGACTCCATGATGAAGGCCTGAAGCTCTCCATGGAGAAGTGCCAATTCTATCAACCTTCAGTGAGTTACCTGGGCCACATTGTGTCCGCCGAAGGAGTGGCCACAGACCCTCAGAAGCTGGAAGCTGTCACCTCTTGGCCCAGACCCACGAATGTGACCGAGCTTAGGTCATTTTTAGGGTTCTGTTCATACTACCGTAGGTTCGTAGAAGGGTTTGCCAAGATAGCTCATCCACTCACTGAGCTGTTGAAGAACCAAGAGGAAGCTGGTTTTGACTCGGACAAACCTGGAAAACCAAAAGAGGGACCTAGGAAGAAGAAAGAGTCCATCGAAGACCAGTGGACTCCGCAATGCGAAGAGACCTTTAGACAGCTGAAGTGGAGCCTTACCACTGCCCCGGTCTTGGCCTATGCAGACCCTACCAGACCCTACGAACTGCACGTGGATGCCAGCCGAGATGGACTAGGTGGAGTGCTTTATCAGGAGTATGACAGACATTTACGACCTATTGCTTATGTGAGCCAGAGTCTGACACCTGCTGAGAGGAATTACCCAACTCACAAGCTTGAGTTTCTGGCCTTGAAGTGGGCAGTAGTAGACAAATTAAAAGACTATCTATATGGCGCCGAGTTCGTGATTAAGACGGACAACAATCCTCTCACATACTTGCTCACTACAGCAAAATTGGATGCCACAGGCCATAGATGGTTGGCTGCCCTCTCTGCATTTACTTTCAGCCTGAAATATCGACCAGGAGTTGGGAATCGAGACGCTGATGCACTGTCCAGAAGGCCCCACTGTTCCCAGGACCACTCAGGAGGATGGACCCAGCTTACCCCTGAGAGTGTGAGAGCCCTTTGTGAGGGGGCGGAACAACAAGTGAAAGGTGGAGCCAGGGCTGAAGAAGTCGGAGTGTCCGCTGCGGGGGTGCCTAAGTGCTATTGTAATGTCACTCAAATTGTGGAGGAGGGTCTACCTAAGCTATCTAGGAAGGACCTCCGGAGAGACCAACAGGAAGATCCTCTTTGTGGCCTGGTATTGAAGGCTTTGGAGAGCCAACACCCTGATCTACTTCTCCAGAGCGCTCAGAAGGAAGCTCGCCTGCTTCGCAAAGAGTGGGATCGGTTGCAGCTGCAGCAAGGGGTGGTCTACAGAAGGGGCCCCTCTGAAGATTCTGAAGAGAAGTGGCAGTTGTTTTTGCCAGAGAAGCATAGAGAGAAAGTATTAATTGCCCTGCATGATCACCATGGCCACCTGGGATCAGAAAGGACTCTCCAACTGGTGAGGGACAGGTTCTATTGGCCATACTTGAGGACTGAAGTGGAGAGCTACTGTCATTCCTGTCTCAGGTGCATACAAAGGAAGACCTTACCCCAGAGAGCCGCCCCAATGGGCCATTTAGAGAGTCAAGGGCCAATGGATCTAGTATGCATAGATTTCCTATGTTTGGAATCTGACCTGAGTGGGCAAGGAAACATCCTGGTAGTCACTGATCACTTCACCCGATACGCTCAGGCATTTCCCACCAGGGATCAGCAGGCATCTACAGTGGCGAAGACCTTAGTGGAAAAATTCTTCATTCACTATGGCTTGCCTCAACGGATCCACTCAGATCAGGGAAGAGACTTCGAGAGTACCCTTATTAGACGACTGTTGGATCTACTAGGCATAAAAAAATCCAGGACTACTCCCTACCATCCACAAGGGGACCCTCAACCAGAGAGGTTTAACCGAACCCTTCTCAACATGTTGGGGACTCTGGCCTCTGAACAAAAACAACAGTGGAGTAAACACATCACAGCCATGGTACATGCCTACAATAGCACCGTAAGTGATGCTACAGGGTATTCGCCTTATCGTCTGATGTTTGGACGAGAAGCCAGACTACCGGTGGATTTGGCTTTTGGCACTTCTCTGGACCACACCTCAGAGACTTCTCACCGAGGGTATGTAGACAGATTGCGGAGAAGTTTGAAGGCCGCATATGAAAAAGCCCAAGCCACATCGGACACAAGAGGAAGTAGAAACAAGAGGAACTTTGACCTCAAGGTACGGATTCAAGATCTACAACCTGGTGACCGAGTCTTGTTGAGAAACCTGGGCATACCAGGGAAACACAAGCTGGCTGATCGCTGGAAGTCACAGCCGTACATTGTATGCAAACGACTCCCAGGACTGCCGGTATATCAGATCAAACCGGAAGGGAGTACAGGACCATTAAAAATGTGGCACCGGAATCACCTCCTACCTCTAACAGAAGCAGTCCGAATAACTTCACGACAGGAACTACCGTCCACGTCTACTGCTGTACCTCGACCTGTAACTAGGTCTCAATCTGGATCCCTTGCCACAGAAGGTAGTGAGGAGGAGGAGATGGAGATAAGCTGGTTGTGGTCACCTGAAATGCCAGGAGTTGATGCAAACTGTTCACCCCACAGAAGAAGAAAGGACAATGGAATTCTTAGACCAGAAGCCCCAGAATTTGTGCCACAAAATGGACATTCTGAGGATCACTCGCCCTTTAATGACATTGAAGTACAAGAGTCTGAAGTGGGAGAGGATAGTACCTGCTCGAAGATAGTGCCTACACCCAAGAGACAAAGAGTTAAAAGAGAGATTCATGCACCCAAAAGATTAACTTATGATGTGCTGGGTGAATGCTCCAACCAGACTCGGTTTACTGCCAAAAGAAATTCTGAAATGCCTGGTCTCTCTACTGTCAATTCAGAAAGAGAGAACCCCAACCCACCCCTTGACACATCTGTACCAGACACTACAGTGTCAGCTGTGAGTGCACAGAACAGTCTCCCATCACATGAGAACTGGTGGGAGGCTCCTCTGTCAGTATTGTGCAATCGCCTAGAGGCAAAAATGTGTAATAGAGCTAAGCGTTTGAATATCTTTGGGGACCAAAGACTTAAAGCAGGGGGAGTATGTAGCACTGGTATTTTTGTCATGTAATGCTAAAGATTGCATACCACTAGAGGGAGCCAAATGCCAATGTGAGAGAGATATATTAACTTACACAGGCAGAGCTGAAAATGTTTATTGACTGTGAAGATACTCACTTACCCATAATGCTCACTCACTTACCCATGAACACTAAATGGCTGAACTGCATGCTGGGTGGGTAATAAAAGGCAGAGTGCAGCCATTTTTCTGTCTCTTCTGGATGCATGGTCTGCCTGCAAGGATCTGTGAAGGAGTGTTCAGAAGAGGGCCTACATCGTGCAGAGCAGAACAACATCCATTGACTCTGCCTTACCACAGTGTGCTGGAGAGGTAGTGTGATCGGGTCTGAGGACCCAGGACCCTTGAAGGAGCAAAGTGGATGTCCGGTTTGCTTGCGGAGCGGAGCAGTGTGACAGTGCTGACTGGCAGCAGGACTGAGACAGCCGGAGCGGAGGTTCACAACTTTTCAGACCTGGAGTGGTGAGAGGGCTGTCGCCCAGAAGTTATTTAACACCCGTAACACACTTAGACTCATTTCACAGTGTTGCTGGGACCTGTAGTCCTACGGGGAGGTCTCATTCAAATAGACTGAGTTCAATCAGGTTTAAAAGCCTATGCTTCATTGAGGGCTGACTGATGATTAAGTTATACCTACACCAAAGGCATCTACAAGTGTGCTGTATAGCAGGAATTGTTATCACTCTTCAGTTATGTTACTTCATTACTTGTTAAACCATTGGATTACAAACACTGCAGTATAATCGCTAGCCGAAGACAAAGAAGACCAGAGACTACACTTCTCATTGGGAGGGTTTGTGCTGTGGATACAGTAAGACAAAAGGCTGCCTTATACCTCAGGGGAAGCTCTTGAGAAACTGTATTGTGCTGTGTTGATATCCTTGCATTGGTATGTTTGGTGCGGCCGTACTGGAAGTGGGAAGGTGACCAGTGTCAAGGCATTGTCACTCTGAGCACTAGTCCCACTTGGAGACGCGCCGCAGTAGAGGCTCAAGGGACCTTTAAGTGTTAATAATTTGTGTACACTCATTGCACTATTATAGTAAGTTGTATGTTGATGCAGTTATTATAACTACTGTCTTTATACTAGTTCCAGTAAACTTACATTTTGGTTGATCACAATTGGTGTGAGGCTTGTTCATTATTCTAACAGGTGGAACAACGGATGCCCAGATAGCGATAAAGGTACACTATATACACACTGTTATGTGGGGTTGTTCCGTTTAGTGAAGGTTTCACATCCACACTGTTACACAGCTGTGTCAAGCGGGTTGAGACAAATTATTTGGGGTAGAAAAGCAGAGTACAGGCCCAATCAATTACCAGCAGCTCCTTCGGGGGTAAGTGCTACACAAGTGACAGCTCTGCACTGTCTGTAACCCCCTGAACTCTGCATTCTGTATGTAATACCCCTTTAAGACCCTTCTACTGTTTGTGAAATCTGAACGGGTCGTATTTAAGTTCCTGCACCTATTTTCTGAGAAAAAAAGCTCTGCGCCTTATTCAGCAAACAAGATACGCCTGAATTTTGGTTTCCTACGACCGACGTAAGTCTCCTACGCCGTCGTATCTTGGGTGCATATTTACGCTGGCCGCTAGGGGCGCTTCCATTGATTTACGCGTTGAATATGTAAATGAGCGAGATACGCCAATACATCTATGCTGTTTACGTAAGGCGTACGTCCGGCGTAAAGATAAACCACCAAAAAGGAGGCGCATCCCATGCAAAGGTATGGACGTCGGAACAACCGTCGTATTTTACGTCGTTTACGTAAGTCGTACGTGAATGGGGCAGGGCGTAGGTTACGTTCACGTCGAAGGCATTGAGCCGTCGTATCTCAGGAAGTATATTCAACGTTATTCTGACGATGCGCGCACATGCGCCGTTCGTTCGGCCATTCATTTACATGGGGTCACGGTTAATTTAAATGTATCACGCCCACTTCCTTCCTACTTTGAATTAGGCGGGCTTATGCCGGCCATTTTACGATACGCTGGCGTAACATAGGGAGCGAGTGCTTTGTGAATACTGCTCTTGCCTCTCAGAGTTACGTCGGTGTAGCGCATATGAGATGCACTACGCCGGCACAAAGATGCGCTGAGCTACCTGAATCTGGCCCTATATATATATGTGTGGAGCACTACCCCCGAAGGAGCTGCTGGTTTAGATTTTGGGTTATGCACGTTACCTCTAAGTTCCTTGTCCAGGGAAGAAAGTCTGTAGGAATTGCAAAGTCCACACAAGATGTAAAACCTTCAACTGTTAGGTTTTATTTTTTGCTGCATAAAACCTGTGAAGGAAGTAGAGAGTATAGAGAGAAGGGGAAGGTTCAGGTACGCGGTACAGAATGCACAAAAAGTATCTAAAGTTCCAATATTCACCACTCACTCCTGAGTGGGTGTTGCTCACCCGGATAGACCCCTCTCACCCGGATAGACCCCTCTCACCCGAATAGACCCCTCTCACCCGGATAGACCCCTCTCACCCGGATAGACCCCTCTCACCCGGATAGATCCCTCTCACCCGGATAGACCCCTCTCACCCGGATAGACCCCTCTCACCCGGATAGACCCCCCTCACCCGGATAGACCCCTCTCACCCGGATAGACCCCTCTCACCCGGATAGACCCCCCTCACCCGGATAGATCCCTCTCACCCGGATAGACCCCTCTCACCCAGATAGACCCCTCTCACCCGGATAGACCCCTCTCACCCGGATAGACCCCTCTCACCCGGATAGACCCCTCTCACCCGGATAGACCCCTCTCACCCGGATAGACCCCTCTCACCCGGATAGACCCCTCTCACCCGGATAGACCCCTCTCACCCGGATAGACCCCTCTCACATGACCTAGCAGCCGGAGTGAAGCACGGACAGTATGGAAAGTCTCTGCTACAGACCATCTGAGAACATAGGATGGATAGCCAGGAATCCTCTGCCACAGGATTTGAGTCCCGAACTTCCTGCCTTACAGCAAAAGAACCTTTAAGCCGATCGGCGGACTGTAATGCCGGGTACACACGAGAGGATTTATCCTCCGGACCGTATCCGCGGATAAATCCTCTGGCGGATTTTGATCTCCTGGTTGTACTAACCAGGAGATCAAAATCCCCGCGGAATTCCGTCCGCGGTGACGTGTCGCGCCGTCGCCGCGATGATGACGCGGCGACGTGCGCGACGCTGTCATATAAGGATATCCACGCATGCGTCGAATCATTACGACGCATGCGAGGGATGGGTTCGGACAGGTCGATCCGGTGAGCCTGTACAGACCACCGGATCGATCCACTGGAGCCGATTCCAGCGGATAGATTTCTTAGCATGCTAAGAAATTTTTATCCGCTGGAAATCGGTCGGCCTGAAATATATCCGCGGATAAATATCCGCTGGATCGTACACACCAGCGGATCTATCCGCTGAAACCGATCCGCGGATCAATTTCAGCGGATCGATCCTCTCGTGTGTACGGGGCCTAAGACAATTTGAGTAGTGGATCCCTTTTCTTTTAACAAGGTCACCAGGCCTATCCCGAGACATCAGCTTGCCTTGCTTGGTCTCCTCCAGGGCAGGTCCTCCCCCAGTTTCCTTCGTTAAGAAGTTTCCCTCACTTGGATGGACAGCTTGAGATCCCTTCTAGAACCACAGGCCCCAGCCAGCATAGCTGGGCCTACCTGATAGGAATACAGCCTCAGACCAACGTGGTCCCAGGGCTGAAATCACACACGCACCTCGCGCCAGAACATCTGATGGGACGGTTCGCGAACTTACGCAAATGACCGCGAACCGCAAGATCGCGGCGGGCACCATTGACTTTAATGGCAGGCGAATATTAAAAACCTGCAGGTCATATTTGCAGCCACAAAATACTTACTAGCTGTGCACAAATAGTCCCACAACATGGACACTGACCTACCAGAAGTATTAAGTGAAAAACCGGATACATGACGGCTTCCGGGGGGAGTGGCTTAGGTATGGCGGAGTGAGGAAGCGAGAGAGGAGCCCCTAACGAGAGCACAGCGTGCACACATCAGAAGGACCGGCAAAAGCAGGCTATACACCCCCATCGTAGCGGCTCATGTCTCGCCGAGGCAGAGGCACAAAGAGGTGTACTGGTCTATCGAGCGTCTCAACCCGATCATATATCACCCGTTATCTCAGAGCGAAGGAGGGTCTTTCCCCGCAAGCAGACGCCGGTGACGTGACTACAGACGCTACAGACGCGGCTCGTGAGATGGCTGGGAGGCGAGATTCCCTACCAGAGGTGTCATCACAAGCGCCTGCAGTAACACATTGCTGGATAGAGGTATGTCCAGAGGGGGAGGCACAGGACAGCTGGAGTCCTCCGCTGAAACACCGATAATGAAGGAGGGGGGAGCAAAGGTATGCCTTGGTAACACAAAGGACACACAGACCCAAGAACAAGAAGCTGTACTCGATATCAGACAGCTTAGTGTATTAATACAGGCGCTCCCCACGAAGGAGGACATACTAACATTGACAACCAGCATAATGGGGACTTTGCAAGCGGAGATAGAGGAAGTTCGCTCTGGAGTGACGAGGGGAGAGCTCAAAATTAATAATTTAGAAGAGCAAAACCTCATCTTGGGACGCAAAATGGCGAACATGGAGGATGAGCTTAGGAGACAGTATCAGCAGATAGCCATGATACAATTGCATGCAGAGGAAGCTGAAGACAGGAGCAGGAGGAACAATATCAGAATAAAGGGGGTCTCAGAAAGTCTAGAGGGGTCTGCACTGCGTGAAACGGTTATGTCTATACTAAACCGAGTTTTGAAAAATCCCCCAGAGACAGTGATCGAATTAGACCGGGTACACAAAGTCCCTACTACCCGATATCCTGCACAATCGAATCCTAGAGACGTGGTCTGTAGGATACATTTCTACAGGATTAAAGAAGATATAATGAGAATTGCATGGAAGGAGGGAACAATAAAGTGGGAGGGGGGGATATACAGATCTTCCCAGATCTCTGCCGGCAAACAAAATGGAGGCGACGGATGTTAAAGCCCTTACTAGAGCTCATACGCACCAAAGAGGCTACATATAGATGGGGATACCCTCTAGCAATTATTGCGAAGAAAGATGGGCAGAGTTTCAACTTGAGGGTCCCCGCCCAACTAACAGAATGTTTTCAGTTTCTGGGAGCAGACCCTATAAATGTTCCTAACTGGTTAGAACTGCCGACAGTAATAGACAGATTCCCCATATAGGTTCTCTATCCTGTTAACGCACAGGAACTATATGAGAGACAAGGGGGCAAAGAAGAAAAAAGAAAAAGAGAGAAGGTGACGCTGAACAGAGGGAAGGGGAAAAGAAGAAGGGAAGAGAAGGGGACATAAGGGACTATATTTTGAAGAACAAACCCTAAAAGGATAATGGAACATTTTGGGGGATTTTTTTTTTTTTTCGGGAGCTTGGACTCCATTTCTGTGTTTTTTTTGTTTTTTTTTCTCTCGAGGTCTTTTATTTTGTTTTCTGAGAAACTAAGGAAAATAGGAAATTGACCCCCCTTTATTTTTTTTATTTATTTTTTTGTGCGCTTATTCCTTTTTTTTTTTTTTTTAAGGAAGATGGCATCTCTGCTGGGGTGCCATTTTTTTTTTGTTTTTTGTTTTTTGTTTGGGGAGAGAAGGGGAAAGGGATACAGAGGAAAAAGGGATGAGGGGGAAGACAAGTATGGATATAGTAGCTATATAGACAGAGGCGGTAAGAGGGTAAGAGGGGAAGGCTGTAAATAAGAATAAAACGGACAAAAAGACACAAAGGGGTTATGTGGTTAACCAGTTGGTAACCGCCCTATAGCCAAAATACGGCTACAGAGCGGTTACTGTACTCTAGGAGGGCGTCAATGTACGTCCTCCCAGAGACTGCGTTGTGCGCGCCCGAGCGGGCGCGCACACGCGATCGCCGGTGCTCGCCGGGTCTACGGGACCCGCAGCAACAGCACTCGCGGTAAGGAGCCAATGGACGCGGCTCCTTACCACGTGATCGCGCCGTCCAATGACGGCGCGATCACATTTGTAAACAAACCCTGCAAGCTGGGTCACATGCAGGTCATCTCTCTCCTCTCCTCACACCGTTGCAGCGTGAGAGGAGAGGAGAGAGATTTTTTCAAATCGATAGTAAGTGCCAGCAGTGCCCAGCAATCCCCAGCAGTCCCCAGCAGTGCCCAGCAGTGCCCAGCAGTGCCCCATCTTTACCCCAGCAGTGCCATCTGTCCCCTAGGAAGTGCCATCTGTCCCCCAGGAAGTGCCATCTGTGCCCCAGGCAGTGCCATCTGTGCCCCACTAGTGCCATCTGTGCCCCACTAGTGCCATCTGTGCCATCTGTGCCACCTGTGCCCCACAAGTGCCCCAACAGTGCCACCTGTCCTACACCAGTGAACACCAGTGCCACAAAAGTAAAACAACACTGCCACATCAGTGCCACAACACTGCCACCTGTGCCCATAAGTGCCACCTGTGCCCATAAGTGCCACCTGTGCCCATAAGTGCCCACAAGTGCCGCCTATGCCCACGAGTGCCGCCTGTGCCCACGAGTGCCGCCTGTGCCACACCAGTGCCGCCTGTGCCACACCAGTGCCGCCTGTGCCACACCAGTGCCGCCTGTGCCACACCAGTGCCGCCTGTACCAAACCAGTGCCGCACCAGTGTCATCTGAGCCACACCAGTGTCATCTGAACCACATCAGTGCCGCCTGTGCCCATCAGTGCCACCTGTGTCCATCAGTGCCGCCTGTGCCCATCAGTGCCACCTGTGCCACACCAGTGCCGCCTGTACCAAACCAGTGCCGCCTGTACCAAACCAGTGCCGCACCAGTGTCATCTGAGCCACACCAGTGCCACACCAGTGTCATCTTTGCCACATCAGTGCCGCCTGTTCCCATCAGTGCCACCTGTGCCCATCAGTGCCGCCTGTGCCCATCAGTGCCACCTGTGCCACACCAGTGCCGCCTGTACCAAACCAGTGCCGCCTGTACCAAACCAGTGCCGCACCAGTGTCATCTGAGCCACACCAGTGCCACACCAGTGTCATCTGAGCCACATCAGTGCCGCCTGTGCCCATCAGTGCCACCTGTGCCCATCAGTGCCACCTGTGCCCATCAGTGCTCATCTGCACCCCACCAGTGCTCATCTGCACCCCACCAGTGCTCATCTGCACCCCACCAGTGCTCATCTGCGCCCCACCAGTGCCATCTGCGCCCCACCAGTGCCATCTGTGCCCCACCAGTGCCATCTGTGCCCCACCAGTGCCACACCAGTTCCACCTGCACCACTGCAGTGACGCCTGTGCCCACCAGTGCCGCCTGCTAATCAGTGACCCCAGAGCCACAGCAGTGCAACCAGAGCCACACCAGTGCCACATTTGCCCATCAGTTACACCTGCGCCACTGCAGTGCCACTAGTGCCCACCAGTGTTCTGCAGTCCAGCCTCACTAGCCACCAGTATGGCAAAAAAATTTTTTACAACCGAGCAGGCCTTCCAGAAACTATGGGCGTCTGATGACAGCTGTGAGGAGTCTCTGTCCGATTCCGATTCGGCCTATGAGCCCGTAACAGGAAGCGGGTCTGATACTGATTCAGAGGAGGAACCTGTGCCCGTTAAAAGAAGGCGTTCTGGCGTGGAGCAGCCTACTACTAGTGCAGTGCCGTCCACCTCGCAAGCAGTGCCGTCCACCTCGCGAGCAGTGCCGTCCACCTCGCAAGCAGTGCCGTCCACCCCGCAAGCAGTGCCGTCCACCCCGCAAGCAGTGCCGTCCACCCCGCAAGCAGTGCCGTCCACCCCGCAAGCAGTGCAACAAAGGTCAGGCACCAGTAGGGTGTCCTCTCTGCCCCAAAGGGATAGGGGCCATGCCAGCCTTCCCTATGGCCTTCAAAACCCCCTGTGGCTGCCTTCGAATTCTGGAGCATCAAGTATCCCCCCTTTCACCGCCCAACCAGGTGTACAGGTGAACACCGATAATTTTGACACGATTGATTTTTTTCATTTAGTTTTTACAGACGAATTATTGTCATCTATTGTGGCCCAGTGCAATCTCTACGCTCAGCAATTTATTCTAAGCAACCCCGATTCCAGCTATGCCCGCCCCTTTCATTGGAGAGACCTGACCGTAGAGGAGTTTAAAATATTCTTAGGCCTGACCTTCAATATGGGTCTCTCAAAAAAAAACAAAGGGTACGCCTATTGGTCTACCAAAGCCATCCACCACATGCCCGTCTTCTCATCCCGTATGCCCAGATCCCGATACTTCATGATTCTACGGTTCCTCCACTATAATGACAACACCCAGTGCCCTCCCCGAAATGACCCTGCTTTTGACAAATTATTTAAAATTCGGCCACTTCTAAAAAATTTTTCTGAAAAATTCCCCCAGTTATATACCCCTCAACAAAATATATCAATAGATGAGTCCCTTGTAAAATTCCACGGCAGGCTGGGCATCAAACAATTCATCCCAAGCAAAAGGGCCCGATATGGGGTGAAGATGTACAAACTGTGTGACCGAGACACGGGGTACATCTACTCCTTCATTGTTTACGAAGGGAAGGACTCCCAACTACATCCCCCCGAATGCCCCGAATACATCGGAACAAGTGGAAAAGTCGTCTGGGAGCTCATCTATCCACTACTTGGAAAAGGATACCACCTTTACGTGGACAATTTTTATACTAGCTTGCCCCTGTTTAGAAATCTTTACCGGAGAGACACCCCAGCATGTGGCACAGTGAGAATAAACAGAAAGGGCTTCCCCCAAAAATTGGTGAATCAGAAGCTGAGACGAGGAGAGACGACGTCTTTACGGAACCAGGAGCTATTGGCTGTCAAGTGGAGGGACAGACGAGATGTCCACATGCTCACCACCATCCACAATGACACCTACGTGGAAGTCCCCAAAAGAAGCGGCCCAGTGCAGAAACCATCTTGTGTCTACGACTACAATTTATTTATGGGTGGCGTAGACTTCAATGACCAGATGATTGAACCCTATCTTCCCTCCCGAAAATCCCGTCACTGGTATAAAAAAGTGTCCATTTACTTTTTCAGTTTGGCCTTCTATAACTCTTATGTTATCTACAAAAAAGCAACACAGAATCCCGTTCCATATCTACTCTACCAAGAAGACGTTATCACCGCCCTTTTGTTCCCTGAAATGCCACCAGACATTCTTCGCACTGATTGCGTGAGCAGACTTCACGAACGGCACTTTCCTGACAAAATCCCCCCCCGTCGAACAGGTGCAGCCCGTCAGAAGAAATGTCGGGTGTGCGCCAGAGGAGGAGTCAGAAGAGACACAACAGTTTATTGTCCCGATTGTCCCTCCCAACCAGGCCTCTGTTTAGGTGCATGTTTCCGCCGTTACCACACTATTGAAAATTATTAGGTAAACAAAATTCAAATTCCCTGTCATTTTCCTCCACACCCCTTATGCCACTGCACTCTACATACCTCTGCCTTCTCCGGAACCGACCCTGGACTGTTTTATACGACCACGATTTTGCCTAATGCTAAAAATACCTCTGCTTTCTCTGGAACTGACCCTGGCTTGTTATACGACCACTCTTTTGCCTAACCCTAAACTGTACCTACATCTGCCTGCTCTGGAATTGACCCTGGACTGTTTGACCACGTTTTTTGCCTGCCCCTTGGATTGATCTTTTACCCTGCTATGCTAGTGGGAACACAGGAGTCTCACACATGTGAGGGGCTCCAGAATTGTTTTTCTGGATGAAAAAACTAATTTTTTAGTTTTCTCATTCCCAGATTAGGGTCTGGTTGCCCGGAGGCTTCAAAGAGATTTGGGTGGGAGAAGCCTCTACCCCTGTCCCCATTCTTTCCTGGCCTTACTACCAGGACCAATATTTTGGCACTGCTGGCTATGTACCGACTATGAACAATATTGCTGCCTGGACAATTCCATTCATTGTCGCTGACCACGTCCCTGCCTGCTGCCTGGATCAGGGCTCTCCTCCTGTGGACAATTGCACTACTGAAAACACAGGTAATCCTTTTTTTTTGTACCCATTACTCAGCAGAATGTATTTTAGGGTGTAATTCTTGGTATGTACATGCTGTGTTAGAAATATGAAGGGCCTTCAAAAATGTGATAGATTGTAAGGAAATTGGATGTGTAATTTGTGTCCCTACAACACCTGATGGTGCTTCTTGGATGTTGGGTCTCTATGTGGCCAGGCTGTGTAAAAGTCTCACACATGTGGTATCGCCATACTCAGGAGGAGCAGCAGAATATATTTTGGGGTGTAATTTTTGCTATGTACATGCTATGTGTTGGAAATATCCTATAAATGGACAACTTTGTGTAAAAAAAATGCGTTTTCATTTTTTTTCCACATTTTCCAAAAACATCTGCAAAAAAATGAACTGTTCAAAAGACTCATTATGCCTCATAGATTATACGTTGGGGTGTTAGCTTTCCAAAATGGGGTCACTTTGTGGGCGTTTCCATTGTCCTGGTGCTCCAGGGCCTTCAAAAGTGTAATAGGTGGTTGAGAGATTAGATGTGTAATTTATGCTCCTAGAATGCTTGAAGTTGCTACTTCGGTGTTGGGCCTCTGTATGTGGCCACGCTGTGTAAAAGTCTCACACATGTGGTATCGCCATACTCAGGAGGAGCAGCAGAATACATTTTGGGGTGTAATTTTTGCTATGTACATGCTATGTGTTGGAAATATCCTATAAATGGACAACTTTGTGTAAAAAAAATGCGTTTTAATTTTTTTTCCACATTTTCCAAAAACATCTGCAAAAAAATGAACTGTTCAAAAGACTCATTATGCCTCATAGATTATACGTTGGGGTGTTAGCTTTCCAAAATGGGGTCACTTTGTGGGCGTTTCCATTGTCCTGGTGCTCCAGGGCCTTCAAAAGTGTAATAGGTGGTTGAGAGATTAGATGTGTAATTTATGCTCCTAGAATGCTTGAAGTTGCTACTTCGGTGTTGGGCCTCTGTATGTGGCCACGCTGTGTAAAAGTCTCACACATGTGGTATCGCCATACTCAGGAGGAGCAGCAGAATATATTTTGGGGTGTCATTTGTGGAATATACATGCCATGTGAGAGAAATAACCTGTTATAATGACAATATTGGTATGAAAAAAAAAAAAAAAAAAAAATCTTAATTTTGCAAAGAATTGTGGGAAAAAATGGCAACTTCAAAAAACTAACTATGACTCTTACTAACTACCTTGGAATGTCTACTTTCCAAAAAGGGGTCATTTGGGGGGTATTTGTACTTTATTGGCTTGTTAGGGTCTCAAGAAATGAGAGAAGCTGTCAGTACTTCAGGTGTGATCAAATTGTTCAATTTTCAGAAATTGGTACCAAAGCTTGTAGACCCTATAACTTTCACCCAGACTAAATAATATCCAATTTTTTTTTTTTTTTTTACCAAAAATATGTAGCAGTATGCATTTTAGGCCAAATGTATGAGGAAAATTACTTTTTTACAAAATGATATGATAGAAATGAAGAAAAATTCATTTTTTTACAAAATTTTCGTTGTTTTTCATTAATAGCGGGAAAAAAAAAAACGCAGAGGTGATCAAATACCACCAAAAGAAAGCTCTATTTGTGGGAAAAAAAGGACAAAAATTTCATTTGGTTACAGTGTTGTATGACTGAGTTATTGTCATTCAAAACGTGAGAGCACCAAAAGCTGAAAATTGGTCTGGTTATTAAGGGTGTTTAAGTGCCCAGTTGTCAAGTGGTTAAGGTGTGGCAGATAAATGGATGATTGAAGTCCGGCAGGAATTAGATTATCCTCCATACTCCCATTCCCCTTGATCTCCTCTGGGTGGGGGGGGAGTGTTACAATTTTTTTTAGTGTTTTGGTGGTGTTATTTATTTTTTATGGAATGATATATGACATTATATGATATTATAAGTACCGGTACCATATACGTGGGGAAAATGAGGTAAATGTTATATGCCATATGTAATTACCGAGGCCCAATAGGGGGGGGAGGGTGGTTTCCGTGTATTTTTTCTTTTTTTATGGGGGGGGGGGGTAAAAGTGTTGCCATAGTTAGGGTAGGAGGGGAAGGGTAGGAGGGGAAGGGGGGGGAGGGCACAAAAGGCATAATAGAAAGCTTGTAACACACAAAAAAAAGCACATTCATACACGTGATAACAGCCCTTACAGGTTTTTTTTTTTTTTTTTTATAGAGTTGCTGTGTTGACATGGAATATTAGTATATTAAATGGTACACTAATTACACTAATACACTGGCAGGGACACGAAGATACGGAGACAGAGTTGGGGGGGGGGGGGTAAAGTAGAAGAGATTAAAGGGTTTAAGGGTTAAAAGGGTAAAGGGGCCTTGGATAAGGGAAGGAATCATGAATAATGGACCAGAACAGTGGAACATATAAGGGTACTGAGGATTTTGTATCTATATCTCTCAGGGGATAAAAGGATTAAGAAAGGAATTCCTTCTTGTTTTTTTATTATTAGGGAGGGGGGATGGGAACAGAAAGAATGTAAAAGAACGCAAATAAGCAGTATAATAGTCAAATATGATGGCATATAAGTATACGTCGTCCTGTTAAGATAGGTTGATATAGTAGGGGATACAAATGGGGATCTAGAATTGGAGATGAGAAGAACGAATCTTGGCAGTTTTATGCCCTTACTTTTCGTGATGTTTTTTTCTTTTTTTTGGTCCCTTTTATGATTATCTGGTCTAGGACTGTACAAATGTTATAATGAGGTTACAGACCTATGCCAGCTGGATAAGATAGTTACTAAATTAAGGACGAGGGGGGAAATGTATATTATTTAATGAGTTAAGTAAAAATCAGTTTGGTGATATTAGGAATCTATAGTAATTAGAGATGGGGTCCTTTGGGGTGCTCACTCTCTTTTTTTTTTTTTTTTTTTTCTTATTGTTGTTTGCTGTTTTTTGTCATTGGGGTAGGATCACCCACACTGCACTTACTTTGCAGAAGCAAAGAATGTAAAAGACTAGAGGAATGTATAGACAGCATACAGTATGCAGAATGCATAAGAATGTACAAAATGAAGGCATTTAATGGGAATAAGGTGTGTGCAGTGTGGGAAAGGGGGGAATAGACCTACAGAAAAATAAGACTAGCTAGTGTGCACGTGGGCAAATACGGGGGGGGCTCCGGAGGCGCCCCACGCTCTGTACTGCATATACACTCTCCCCACCTATAACGCCTATAACGAAAAATATTACTCGGGAACTGGGACGAGTGACCAGCTTCCGAGGCACGGGGTGGGTTTTTTTTTTTCTCTTCCCTCTCTCTCTCCCGCCCTCTCTCTTGCCCCATTCCCCCCCCCCCTCTCTGATCCTATTTTTTGGGTCGTCTGGGTCTCATAGGGAGCTCCCGGGGACCCTTAATACGTCCCCTCTCAATAGAGGAGTGAATAGATCAACGGGTGGGGGAGGAGGGGGGAAGGGAAAGGAAGAAGGGAGGGAAGGAAAGAGGAAAGAGAGAGGATAAAATGGATACAGTCAACTTTACGTCCTATAATGTAAAGGGCCTAAATAGTCCAGAAAAACATAAAAAAATAATGGCGGAACTTGGCAGAATTAAAGCACAGGTAATCTTCCTGCAAGAAACACATTTTAGAAATGATAAAATCCCAAAATTTGGAAATTATAGGTATCCAATTGTGTATCATGGGGCCTCACAGACATCTAAAGCGAACGGAGTAGCAATTATGTTCTCAAAACGAATGTCCTGGAAGGAATCCGAGGTAATAAAGGATGAGGCAGGACGGATGTTAATAGTAAAGGGATGGTTAGGGGATCAAAAGATTACCCTTGTAAATCTATACCTACCCAATGATGATCCCATATCTGCCCTGGTCAGATATCTGGAAATAGTCCAACAAAACAAAGAGGGGGTCTTAATTGTAGGAGGAGATCTGAATATAGCCTTAGAACCGGCACTGGATGTTTCAAAGGGGGTATCTCATTTATCCAGCAGAAAACTACGAAAAGCAAAATGCATGTTACAGGAGCTACAATTGATAGATAGCTGGAGGATTATGCATGTTCAGGAAAAAGACTAAAGTTTTTTCTCTGCTAAACACAAGACATATACGAGAAATGTTCTGGTTGATCAGAATATTCTTTTGCGTCTGAGAGATGCTTCGTTGGGATCGTTTACTATATCCGATCATGCGCCCACTAATTGTAGTATAGAATGGGGGGAGAGGAGTCCACGCGAATGGAACTGGAAAATAAATGAGACCCTTTTGAAAGACCCAGAGTACGAGAAGCAGTTAACACAGGAATTAGATTTTTTTTTTCAATCAATGACTCGGGTGAAATGAGGCCAATGTGTATCTGGGAGGCACATACGTGCTATTTGAGAGGTGTACTCATATCGCTGGGTGCACACAGAAAACGCTCTCTGGGTGCTAAACTTGACACTCTGCTGGGAGAGATTCGAACGCTGGAAACAGCGCACAAAAAAGCTCAGACGCAGCGGCTTGAGGAGAAGCTGATGGGCCTACGAGAAAAACTGAATCTAATGTTAACAGACAAGGCGAAAGCTAAACTGAGTCGTTGTAAAAGAGCATATTACGAGTACGGGAATAAACCCAGCAGACTGTTGGCTAATGCACTCAGGGAAACGAGAACCCGGAATCAGATTGAAAAAATTAAGACCCAAGGAGATGTGCTGGTTAGCTCTTCGCAGCAAATAGCAGAAGCATTTAGAGATTATTACTCAAATCTGTACCAACTGGATAGGCAATCATCGAGAGCAAAAATTGTCAACAGAGAAGAAAGGATAAAAGAATATTTAAGGGCCTCAGGGATGCCTAGGATATCGACTGAGGACGCAGAGAAAATAGACAGCCCAATCACAGCAGAAGAGTTTATCGGTGCCCTTAGATCACTGAAACCGGGTAAGGCCCCGGGCCCTGATGGGTACACACTACGTTATTACAAAATCTTTTCAGAAAAGCTAGCGCCTAAATTTGTTGCTGCTTTTAACTCGATACGGGAGGGACAGAAGATGTTGGCAGAAACTTTAATGGCCGAAATAACAGTAATTCCGAAGGAGGGGAAGGACCCTGCTCAATGTTACATAGTTACATAGTTAGTCAGGTTGGAAAAAGACACAAGTCCATCCAGTTCAACCACAAAAAACAAAAAAACAAAATAAAAAACACAGTAAAATCCTATACACCCAACTCCATACCCACAGTTGATCCAGAGGAAGGCAAAAAACCCCAGCAGAGCATGATCCAATTTGCTACAGCAGGGGAAAAAATTCCTTCCTGATCCCCCCCGAGAGGCAATCGGATTTACCCTGGATCAACTTTACCTACAAATCTTAGTACTCAGTTATATTCTGTACATTTAGGAAAGAATCCAGACCTTTCTTAAAGCAATCTACTGATCTGACCAGAACCACCTCTGGAGGGAGTATGTTCCACATTTTCACAGCTCTTACTGTGAAAAAACCTTTCCGTATTTGGAGGTGAAATCTCTTTTCCTCTAGACGTAAAGAGTGCCCCCTTGTCCTCAGTGTTGACCGTAAAGTGAATAACTCAACACCAAGTTCACTGTATGGACCTCTTATATATTTGTACATGTTGATCATATCCCCCCTTATTCTCCTCTTCTCAAGAGTGAATAAATTCAGTTCCTCTAATCTTTCCTCATAGCTGAGCTCCTCCATGCCTCTTATCAGTTTGGTTGCCCTTCTCTGCACTTTCTCCAGTTCTCCGATATCCTTTTTGAGAACTGGGGCCCAAAACTGAACTGCATATTCCAGATGAGGTCTTACTAATGATTTGTACAGGGGCAAAATTATATCTCTGTCTCTGGAGTCCATACCTCTCTTAATACAAGAAAGGACTTTGCTCGCTTTGGAAACCGCAGCTTGGCATTGCATGTTATTATTGAGCTTATGATCTACCAAGACCCCCAGATCCTTCTCCACTACAGATCCCCCCAGATCCTTCTCCACTACAGACCCCCCACTTGTACTCCCCCTAGCATGTATGATGCATGCATATTCTTATTCCCTAAGTGCATAACTTTACATTTATCAACATTAAACCTCATCTGCCACTCAGTCGCCCAATTAGACAGAGCATTGAGGTCGGCTTGTAAATTGGCGACATCCTGTAAGGACGTTATTTCACTGCATAGCTTGGTGTCATCTGCAAAGACAGAAATGTTACTTTTGATCTCAGACCCAATATCATTTATAAATATATTGAAAAGTAAGGGTCCCAGCACTGAACCTTGGGGTACACCACTGATAACACTGAACCTTGGGGTACACCACTGATAACCTTGGACCATTCAGAGTAAGAATCATTAACCACGACTCTCTGAATTCTGTCTTTCAGCCAATTTTCTATCCATTTACAAACTGATATATCCAATCCTGTAGACCTTACCTTACACATGAGCCGTGTGTACGGAACTGTATCCAACGCTTTTGCAAAATCCAAATATATCACGTCCACAGCCACTCCTCTGTCCAGGGTTTTACTTACCTCTTCATAAAAGGAAATCAGGTTTGTCTGACAAACTTCTGTCTTTCATGAATCCATGTTGTCTGCTGCTTAAATAGTTTTTTTCCAGCAAGAACTCATCCATGTGGTCTTTTATTAAACGTTCCACTATCTTCCCAACTATAGAAGTTAGACTAACAGGTCTATAGTTACTTGGTAAAGACTTTGTTCCCTTTTTAAATATGGGCACCACATTGGCCCTGCGCCAATCCAGTGGTACTATTCCTGTCTTTAATGAGTCCCTAAATATTAGATACAGTTTTTTTTTTTTGAAATGACAGAGCTCAACTCACCTAGGATCCGTGGGTGGATGCCATCAAGTCCAGGTGCTTTATCCACCTTTATTCTGTCTAAATATTTCTGCACCATATCACTTTTGAGCCATTGTGGATTTGGGGCTGTGTCACCCCCACCCCCATTTTGGACATGAGCTCCCCCATGCTCCATTGTATACACAGAGCTGAAGAAAACATTTAATAAATTTGCCTTCTCTTTGTCCCCAGTCACCCACTCTAGATTATTTTGTGAGGGGCCTACATGCTCAGACTTCACCTTTTTACTATTAATATATTTAAAGAATTTTTTGGGGTTTGTCCTACTATCTTTTGCAATCTGTCGTACGTTTTGAATTTTTGCATCCTTGATTACCTTTTTACATATCCTGTTATATTCTTTGTAACATTTAAACAACACTAGTGTTCCTTCATTTTTATATTTTTTAAAAGCTACTTTCTTATTGTTTATAGCTTTTTTAACTTTGACCGTGAGCCACATAGGTTTTATTTTTAGCCTTTTAAACTTATTGCCCATGGGAACATACTTTGCCGTGAGGTTCCACACAGTCTTTTTGAAGAATTCCCATTTCTGTTCTGTGTTCAGCTGTGCCAATAGTCCCTCCCAGTCCAAGTCCTGGAGAGCAGCCCTCATCCTTGGAAAATTTGCTCTCTTGAAATTGAGTGTTTTTATCTTACCTGTATGTATTTGTTGCTTATAGTTAATATTAAATGAAATCATGTTATGATCACTGCTACCCAGGTGTTCCTTTATCTGAACATTAGTAATAAGCTCTGCATGGTTTGAGATTATCAGGTCCAACAGGGCATCATTCCTAGTTGGGGCCTCAATAAACTGCACCATAAAATTGTCCTGCAATAGGTTTTTAAATTTTTGTCCTTTAACTGTCCCAGAAGTGCCATTAATCCAGTCAATTTCTGGGTAGTTAAAATCCCCCATTATTATCACCGTCCCTGCCCTTACAGTCCTTTCCATCTGTGCAAGGAGCTGAGTCTCCACCTCCTCATTAACATTGGGTGGTTTATAACAAACTCCAATGATTAATTTTGAACTACGCACATCTGTATGCAGTTCCACCCATAATGCTTCAGCCTCATCACACTCTCCATCAACCAGGTTCTCTTTCACGCTTGATTTGAGGTCACTTCTCACATAGAGACAGACCCCTCCACCTTTCCTTTTTACCCTGTCTTTCCGAAAGAGAGCATAGCCAGGAATATTAATAGCCCAGTAATGTGAGGATTGAAGCCAAGTTTCAGCAATGCCGATTACATCATAGCTCTCCTCATGCACCAGAGCTTCCAACTCACCTGTTTTGCTTGGCAGACTTCTGGCATTGGTGAACAAACACTTAAATGTATTATTACATTTTTCTCTGGTGTTTTTCATATAATTTATAGTAGTACAAATGTCACTATTATTTCCAATGGCTGTTTGCAACATGGGAACTTTCTTGTCACCTGCCATAACCCTCCCCCCATCTATCCCCATTCCACTCTCCATTAATGTCTGACCACTAACTGACCTGTCTGCTCGATGTAATTCTAATTCACCCTCCCCCTCAATCCTAGTTTAAATACTCCTCCAGCATTCCCATAAACCTCTCCCCCAGCACAGCAGACCCCCTTCCATTCAAGTGCAAACCGTCTTTAGCATATAGGTTGCACCCCAATGAAAAGTCAGCCCAGTGCTCTAGAAACCCAAATCCCTCCTTCCTACACCAGGTCTTTAGCCATGCATTCAGCTCTCTAATCTCCCCCTGCCTTTCCTGTGTTGCGCATGGCACAGGCAATATTTCAGAGAATATCACCTTGGAGGTCCTTCCCTTCA